>NC_042981.1:41849965-42078789 GCF_901001165.1 Salmo trutta | reverse complement strand
GGTGACCGGAGCTGTACTGTATTAATCCTAGGGGCTTTGGCTGATGTTTGAGGTGGATGACAGAGTGGGTTGGAAGGTAAATCGGGGTGGAGGACGTTTGTGTTTTTGTTACGTGTAGGTTGAGGGATGTTATACAAATTTAATTGAGTGTTCCGTTTTAATTCCATTTGTAATAAGCTCCCATTTCACAAATGTAGTAGTTATTTTTGGAGAGTAACCAAACAGATTAACTGGCATGAATAGATTCATAGATTTTAAATACATTTTTAGTGATTGTAAATGGTCAACATGTTTTAATGAGAGCTTTATGAATACATGCAAACTATTATTAGCTTGTTACTCTCATCTAACATCTAGTTTACAAAACTGTCATATTGGATGTTTTCCATAAAACTACAGTCTTATACCGTCAGTATTTCGATCTATACGAGTATGCATCATGAGGATGAGATTTCTAAGCACATCAGAAAAATAATTTTCAACTATTTTTGTTTCCAGTATCTATCACATGCAATCCATCTCAGGCATTCTGCTCTACACTATCTTTTTGGCCATGAATATTTTACATAATTATCATTCATGTGTTATGTATGATAAAAGTTTCATGCATCAATACATGTATATAATGTAAATCCATTCTGAAAGTGACCAAACTCTCCATAATACAAATATGGAATACAGCATAACATCTGATCGTTTTAACAGTGTTCTTTAATAAATCGCTAGTGGAGCTTAAAAATCACGTGGAAAGGACAAAGAGTGCAAAACATACCATATTACAAATAGTTGCTAATAATGAAATGACAGAAATATTCCATTATATTGATAATGTAAGATAGAACTCCACAGAAAACATGTGATGTCGTCTCAACCTTCGAGATCGATTCAGGATCTGTATATGGTCAACGATAGGAAGACATGGAAGAACAACAAGTGCCTTCACTTAGCTCGCCGTAAACTCCATTAGTCCAGTAATGTCAAATGGCTTTCTTCCCTCCCAACCCCTGATCCGATAGTACCTATAAAATAAAATGATAGAAGAGTATTGGGACGCAGCCCTATTCAAGCTCACGGTCCAACTTAAAATGAAGTGTATATAGGGCCCCGGGGGGCTCCGGCACACCTCTCATTCCTCTGTCTCAGTTGGGTAGAGTCAGTAGAGTGCACTGACTGGGCCCTTTGGTCCACCGCTACTCCAAACCCCATGCCTTGTTGCTCCACTGGCACAGATAAGAGTTTATAGAAACAAATTGATGTTCACAACTAACAAGTATCATTTACATGAGAGCACGTGAGTAGCGGAAGATGAAAGTTTGGTACAGTATATAAAGATAATGCATCGAATCTGACACTCAGCAATTTTACAACACTGGGTGATATAAATGTTGTATATAAAATGTTTCCAACAACGTGCAACATGTGTGTTTTTTTACATTTGTACAACATGCACTCAATGGTTTGCCCTCATTTTACAGTCCGTCCCTGGATCCATGCACATTCAGGCGATCATGCAGTTCTCTGCTTGTATATTTATTGGCAGTGAGTCGATCTATAGAACGCTAAACAAACCTTCAATAACCCCTTGTCGAACTACAGGAATGCAAACAGGCGGAGAAACACCTGCACAGCCAAAAAGCTACAGATCCTTGTCTCAAAGGGTTGTATTGTGGTCTGTCCTACAAGAGCCCATCATGCCCATAGCAGGCATAGTTTTACTTGTGGACAGATGAACCAGTTGTACAAGACACTTAACAGTCAGATCTCATACTGAGCTTTTGTTCCCTATTAGTGGCATTAAAAGCGCTTATGAAATTGTATTGAGAACAGTATTCTGCCGGATTCCTGGTGCATTAGAGTAAGTAACAGACAACATTTTGCAACGCATATGAACATGAACATTTCTTATTCAATCAGTTCATTTAGTCTTCTCCTGTTTCAGTCCATTTGGTGCCTAGTGAATATCCAGCTTTGTGTATTTCACTGCAGTGACAGTCTCTTCCTGTCCCCTGCCAAACCATGCATACTGTGTAGACTCCTCTGCATCTGGAGGAAACTGAATCACGCAGGCTCCAGCCAGACCTCCAGTCGGTGCTGGAGTCTGGATCCAAAACCAGCTTAGGGGATGGGGTTCCATTTCAGAGCGGCAGCCTGAGAGCCCCGGAGGCCCAGGGAGACAGGCTGGCAGCCACAAAGGCACTTTGTCTGGCTTTCAGTTCCAGGTCGTTCCAGCCCCAGACATCAACGCCACCGGTCACTGAGCAGGTATTCATTGCATCTGGCTCAGAGTCCCGACAACTGTGAATGACATGGCATGAATCTCCTAGTCTCTTTAGTTTCCAGGAAGGCAGTGGACAACGTAGGCTATTCATCCTCTCTTATACAGCACATGTTCTCTCTTCTCCAGACTCCAGTATAGTACAGTATGTATGCCATTGACAGGTAATCCAACAGTTACGCTCACACCCATAGGCTGACGCATGCACAAACACACGCAGAAATTCTAGCTCCTCCAACTTCTCCAACAGTTATGTGGCTGGGACTGTAGTTATCATTCTCCCCGAGCAGTGAGTTGTGGTAAATACTTTTTAATACTTGTATGTTTTACAACTGGAGTGGTCAAAGGTGGAGGGAGGATTTACTCATCCCTCTTTTCTTTTAGGGTGGCATTCCTCCCTGTGCTTTGATCAGTTAAAGCCTAGATTACACTCATTTTATAGTGACTTCCTTAAGTGCACTGTCTGTATATACAATTGAGTGTATGCAGATTATATAGCCCTTGGATCACAACACATCAAAGTTCAGAATATCGTTAGAGCCTTTTGGTTTCCCAGGTAAGTGGCGTAGTAAGCGTTAGGGTAGGGCATAAGGGCTTAGGTTGTAGGGTTATTATGTAGTCAGTCCCCTAGTTTATGGACATAGTTCACTGGGAATGTCCCACTTCTGGATGGATAGCCCTCGATGTGGCCAACCTGTAGGCATAGAAACAATCAAGATCAATGACCAGATAGACGGAGGAACATGGAGGGATATATTTAAGATACAGGGAAATGAATGTAAGGGCTCTCTATGCCTATGTATTTTTTGTCTTTATGCTGAACATGATACAAAGAAAAAACATTTTTTTTCGTGATAAAATATAGCAAGAGATTTCTCTCAATGAGACTAGGTTAAAAAAAAAAGAGTTAGGTTGGAAGACAACTAACCAGCTGAACTTTGTGTTAAACCTCTTATTAAAAAATGAATTAAAATATAAAACAAATACACAACGGTAAATTAGAGGTTTATTTCTACTCACCCACCAGTGGGGGTCCTCGGTGGCTGTGACTACGATGACCTCATCCTTGAAGAAGGCCAGCTGGTCCGAGCTGACAGCTCTGCAGTCCACCAGCGCCTTTACCTTCTTCTGTGTCGGCCGGCTCTTAGATGCCTCACACACACACACACACACACACACACACACACACACACACACAGACAGATGCACTTTACCGACACAATCTTATACAGGCATACAGTATGTACCAAAATGCCTACTCGCTGAATGTGGAGTATAAGCAGCCAATGATATCCATGTCAGTCTTTTCGGTTATATTCTATTGCTCATATTTTCACATTGTGTTATAGTGATGCGCGGGTCAGCTGTTTGTTTACTCGCACCCACTCGCAATTGCTAATAAGCCATCCTCAACAGCCTGATAATATGTGATAAAAATCTGGGGCCCGCACCCAACCTTAAACCGCAAATATAGAAAACGCACTGTACAGTTCCCCTTTAAATCTCTCGAAGATTTATTGAGCAATGACATTTTCTTCAACATTTATTTGGAGCGCGTACATTTAGGCCCTGATGCTTAGGCACTAATGGCCTAAGAAATACAAGAAAAACCTTTATGTAGCCTATAGATCTGAACTTGACATTTATGGATTACTTATTTTTTCTCTTTATCCAATCCGCTCGCCACCCACCCGCCCTTCATCCACACAATATTTGGCGACCATAAACCCGCCCGCTCTGCAGATATAACGGCGGGGACTGCAGGTTATGAGTCAACCCGCGCATCACCGCTTAAGCACTTTATGACATCTGCTGATGTAAAAAACTTTATCAAATCAATCAATTTGATTGATTACTATTTTCTTGTACAGTAGTTATACGACGTTAGAACACATACTTATACCAACCATATTAGATATACACAGATTAGACAGTAACGTTAAAAGGGATAGTGTGAGATTCTGGAAATTAAGCTGTTTTTCTACATATCCAGGTGAACTCGGGGACGAAAATGTTTAACGTCTCTGCGTGCATGCTAGCGGTAGCCTATTATATGTACCATGGCATTTCTGCGAGGGCGCGGGGCGGGCACAGTGACGGGTGAGGCTGAAGGTGTGGAGCCGGGGGCGGAGTCGTTAGTCACGAAGCTGCAGTAGAGCTCCTCCTGACTGCCAAGTGCCACACAGCTGGGAGAGGTCACGGCTGTAGAACACTTCCCTTGTCCTCCACTGTTGGTCCGCCTGTACGATGTCGTCTTCTCTGAGCTATGTGGGGAAGAATTGAATCGTTTACTGACTACCCCGAGGAAATTCACTAGGTGCCAATAGAGGGCGCTGTAAGATAAAGTAACTGTGCCCTGCTGTCCAAAAGCGCACAGCAAAACAAAAGCTGTATTCCCCAAAACAGTTCTTAGGATGGGAATTATCTTTCTTAAATGGGTGTTGTGACAAAACAAATGTTTGATGCTTCTATCAGGAAAAGGGCTTTTAAAGTAAAAAAACATCTTGCTATTTATTACCTGACGGGTCCTATGTGGTTCTGAGGGGAGCTGGACTTGGTGCTGCTGTCTAAGGCCCCAGACCATGAGCCACTATTAGCCTGACCCTCCCATGCTGCGGTCGGTCTCTGTCCCCTCATCTGACCCCCCTGGCCGTGGGGTGATCTGGGTGGCCGCCCCCCCTGGGTCTGACCCTCCAACATGGGGGAGGGGGGGCTGGACTGGGGGGCAGGGTTAGAGCAGCAGCGCCGGGGGGATTTGCGGCCCCCCTCCTGGGTGGACACAGATATCTGGGGGTCCGAGAGACCTGGAGGTAGGGAGAGGGGGAGACGGTAGCAGGTGAGCAAGAGAGGCACAGGAACCGACTTTGTTTTGTATGGCAGTCTTTCTCAATTAGTTCTTCCTTGATTCCTTGCATCCTTGCCTTCTTTTCAAAAGGTGAGGAAGATACGAAGGAAGCTCCTCAACTACAGTTGAGAAGTAGATGCGAGGAATCATGGAAAGAGAAATTGCAATCGAGCCCTCATTTCAGTGTTTGGAGATCAAATGGAAACAGATTAGGTGTGTGTGTGTGTTTCAGAGGCTCACCTCTCATGATGGCTTTAGCGGGCAGCGGCGGTGGGGGCTTGAGGACGCCAGATGGGGCACTGTTGGCGGGGGGGTTACGGTACAAGAAGTCCACATTTTCGTAGGTCTTACACGCCACAGGGGCGTTGGCGAAGCTCCAGCGGGAGGGCGAGGCGCCCACGCCCACGTTATAGGGCAGAGACGAGCGCAGGTTCCTGGGTAAGAGGCTCACCTTGGGGGAAGAGGGGGAGACATTCATTGTTTAATGACCATAGAAGCCTAGTGCCCAGCCCTTACCCCTAGACACTTGGATCTGAAAGGTGTAAGCAATATGGTGAAAATTCCACCTCGCCTACCTGAGGCTTCCTTTATGGCAAAGTATCTGGCCCTGTTCGAATACTTCAAAAGACACAACCTTCCGTCATTGTTTCCTTGAGGTAAGAACAGATCTTTAAGTGATTGGATAGGTGAAAGCAAAGTGACCACCGCGTTATTTCCACCAATCCAACCACTTTAGATGAATAATTACTTCAGGGAAACTATGAAGGAAGGATGCATTTCTAAAGTAACCCAACAGGGCATCTGGCTCTCACTCACCTGCTCTTGCATCTCCCCATGACTAAGTCAAGTGTAATAGTGAGCGATACGAGCAGAGTGACTCAGAGGGAAATGCTAAACCCTAGTGTGGGGTAGGCAACACTGTTCCTGGAATGCTGCAGGTACTGCAGGATTTGTTCCAACTAGGCACTACACCTGACCAACTGAGCTCATAAATCAGTTCAGTAATTGCCTAAAATGCAACACACCTGGTCTTCCAGGTCGGTAAAAAAAAACAAAAAAAACATGAAGTGCCTGCAGCACTCCAGGGTTTCCTACCCCAGTGTATTGGTTGTAGTGGTTAGTGGTACAGGGGTGTGTGCTTACCCGCTCGTCCAGGTCATCTTCGCTGGGTGTGTGTGTGTGTGTGTGTTTGTGTGTACCCTCTCATCCAGTTCATCTTCGCTGTCGTACAGGTCCTGGCTCTGTGTCTCCCACATGTACTCCACATGGATTTGACTGTTGAACTTCCCACTCTGGGCCAGCTCCAGCTAAAATACACACAGACACACACAAAATACGCAGATACACGTCAATCATGCAGCTACAAATCCATATTTCACTCAGAGTACAAAACATACAAGTCATTGTATGCTCCTATCAGTAGTGATTAAATGCATTAAATACTTGAATATCATCCAGAAATTGAATTAACATATTCAAGCTTTGGGGTAACTGTTAAAACCACTGAAACTGTAGTCTCAGAACCCAGAACCAAATCTCACGTGTGCTGGCCACCTACTTAAATCTGTCACAAAAGAGGGTCAAGTTCAATAAATTCCAACTCCAATTCTTTTCACTTTGGAAAATGTGTATTTGGAATTGTAACTTGGCTTAATTGACTGGAAAAAAAATTGACCCCAACCTTGACTGAAACAATAACTTCAGTATCAGGTAACTTGGCTTATCCCTTTTTCAACAGGAAATATTAGATACAGTTGTCCAGTTACACACGCAAGTATAAGAGGACAGGAACTGAAAAACGGACAACACTTTACTATGAGGATTAAGCAACGAGCTACTTGTGACAAATAATCTGAGACTGAGTTTGTTATTTATTGTTCCATAATGATAGGAAGGAAGACAGGAAATTGAACACGGTCTGAGCAGGTTTCAGCAGGGAGAGATGGGAGCTAGTAGGAAAATAAAGCCTGTATTAGCACTGGGAGTTGACTGTAAACTAAGGGTCAGTGGATGCGTCCCAAATTACACCCATTTCCCGATGTAGTGCACTAATTTTGACCAGGGCCCATAGTACACGACTTTTGACCTGAGTCCTATGTGGAATAGGGTGCCATTTCAGTCACAACTAGTGTCAGTCATGTCTTACCAGTTCTACACACTGGGAGTGCTGCAGTCTCCTGGCGATGTCCAGGGCCGTCTCTCCTGATGAGTTCACTGGATAACGAGAGAGAGAGAGCAGATACCACAGCTTGTTTAGTCTCTCTCTCACACGCACAGAAATATAAACAGCAAGCGGAAATAAAAGATCCCGAAACGTTCCAGATGCACAAAGCTTATTCCTCTCAAATTTGGTGCACAAATTTGTTTACATCCCTGTTAGTGTGCATTTCTCCTTTGCCAAGATAATCCATCCACCTGACAGGTGTGGCATTCCAAGAAGCTGATTAAACAGTATGATAAATTACAGAGGTGCACCTTGTGCTGGGGACAAAAGGCCATTAAAATGTGCAGTTTTGTCACAACACAATGCCACAGATGTCTTAACTTCTTTGGGATAGGGGGCAGTATTTTCACGGCCGGATCAAAAAAACGTACCCGATTTAATCTGGTTACTACTCCTGCCCAGAAACTAGAATATGCATATAATTAGTAGATTTGGATAGAAAACACTCTAAAGTTTCTAAAACTGTTTGAATGGTGTCTGTGTATAACAGAACTCATATGGCAGGCCAAAACCTGAAGATTCCATGCAGGAAGTGCCCTGCCTGACAATTTGTTGTCCTTCTGTTGCATCTCTATCGACATTACAGCATCTGTGCTGTAACGTGACATTTTCTAAGGCTTCCATTGGCTCTCTAAAGCCGCCAGACAGTGGAATGGGGTGTCTGCTGTCTCTGGGCAAAGAACAGCAGCATAATTTGTAAGTGGTCAGCCTGGGGACAGTGAGACTACTCCATTTTTTTCTTTCAGCCTTTGAATGAATACAACGTTGCCCGGTTGGAATATTAATCGCTATTTTACGAGAAAAAAGCATAAAAATTGATTTTAAACAGCGTTTGACATGCTTCCAAGTACGGTAATGGAATATTTTGAATTTTTTTGTCACGAAATGCGCTAGCGGGCCACCCTTCGGATAGTGACCTGAATGCATGAACGGAGCTATTTGAATAGAACTATGGATTATTTGGAACCAAAACAACATTTGTTGTTGAAGTAGAAGTCCTGGGAGTGCATTCTGACGAAGAACAGCAAAAGTAATCCAATTTTTCCTAATAGTAATTCTGAGTTTAGTGAGCCCCAAACTTGGTGGGTGTCAAAATAGCTAGCCGTGATGGCTGAGCTATGTACTCAGAATATTGCAAAATGTGCTTTCGCCAAAAAGCTATTTTAAAATCTGACACCGCGATTGCATAAAGGAGTTCTGTATCTATAATTCTTAAAATAATGATGTATTTTGTCAACGTTTATCATGAGTAATTCAGTAAATTCACCGGAAGTTTTCAGTGGGTATGCTAGTTCTGAACATCACATGCTAATGTAAAAAGCTGGTTTTTGATATAAATATGAACTTGATTGAACAAAACATTCATGCATTGTATAACATAATGTCCTAGGAGTGTCATCTGATGAAGATCAAAGGTTAGTGCTGCATTTAGCTGTGGTTTGGGGTTATGTGACATATATGCTTGCTTTGAAAATGGCTGTGTGATTATTTGTCTGTACTCTAACATAATCTAATGTTTTGCTTTCACTGTAAAGCCTTTTTGAAATCGGACAATGTGGTTAGATTAATGAGTCGTATCTTTAGAATGGTGTAAAATAGTTGATTGTTTGAGAAAATTGAATTGTGGTATTTTAGTTGGTTTTGTATTTCGCGCCGTGCGATGCCATTGGCTGTTGGCTAGGGGTTCCGCAGGCGGAACGGGGTTCCGCTAGCGCAACGTCTGTCCTCAACAGGTTAAGTTGAATGATCGTGCAATTGGCATGCTGACTGCAGGAATGTCCACCAGAGCGGTTGCCAGAGAATGTAATGTTTATCTACCATAAGCTGCCTCCGTCGTTTTGGACATACTGGCAAATTCTCTAACCGGCCTCACAACCGCAGACCATGTGTAACCACGCCAGCCCCAGGACCTCCACATCCTGCTTATTCACAAGCGGGATTGTCTGAGACCAGCTACCTGGACAGCTGGTGAAAACTGTGGGATTGCACAACTGAAGAATTTCAGTACAAACTGTAAGAAACCGTCTCAGGGAAGTTCATCTGCTCTGCTCGTTGTCCTCACCAGGTTCTGCTCACCTTCGATGGCCACTGGCACGCTGGAGAATGGTGCTCTTCACAGATTAATCTGTTTCAACTGTACCGGCAGACAGCGTGTATGGCGTTGTGTGGGCATGCCCTATGGTGGCGGAGTTTGGTTATGGTATGGGCAGGCGTACGCTACGGACAACAAACACAATTGCATTTTAATCGATCGCAATTTGAATGCATAGAGATCCCGTGACGAGATCTTGAGGCCCATTGTCATGTCAATCATCAACCGGCATCACCACGTTTCAGCGTGATAATGCACGGCCCCATGTCGCAAGGATCTGTACACAATTCCCAGAAGCTGAAAAATGTCCCAGTTCTTTAATTGCCTGCGAAGTCACCAGACATGTCACCCATTGAGCATGTTTGGGATACTCTGGATCAACGTGTACGACAGCGTGTTGCAGTTCCCGCAAATATCCAGCAACTTTGCACAGCCATTGAAGAGTGGGACAACATTCCACAGGCCACAATCAACAGCCTGATCAACTCTGCGAAGGAGATGTGTCACGCTGCACGGGGCAAATGGTTACACCAGAAACTGACTGGTTTTCTGATTCACGCTAGCAGATTCACATCTGTATTCCTAATCATGTGAAATCCATAGATTTGGGGACAAAAAATATCATAATTAGGCCCTATTGGTAGTAACAGTCTTGTCTCATCGTTGCAACTCCCGTACGGACTCAGGAGAAGTGAAGGTCGAGTGCTTGTGTCCTCCGAAACACGACCCCGCCAAGCCGCACTGCTTCTTGACACTATGATTGCTTAACCCAGACGCCAGCAGTACCAATGTGTCAGAGGAAACACAGTACACCTGGCGACCATGTCAGCATGCATGAGCCACAGGTGTCGCTAGAGCGCGATGGGAGAAGGACATCCCGGCCCACCAAACCCTCCCCTAACCCATATGACGCTGGGCCAATTGTGCACCGCCTCATGGGTCTCCCGGTCGCGGCCGACTGCGACACAGCCCGGTACCGAACCAGGATCTGTAGTGACGCAGCTAGCATTGGATTGCAATGCCTTAGACCGCTGCATCACTCAAGAGGCTTAATTTATTTATTTCAATTGACTGATTTCCTCATATGAACTGTAAGTCCATAAAACCTTTGGGAAAAAAAAAAAACATCAAGCACTATGATGAAATTGTCTCTCATGAGGACCGCCACAGGAAAGGAAGACCCAGACTTACCTTTGCTGCAGAGGATAAGTTCATTAGAGTTAACAGCCTCCAAAATCGTCAATTAACTGCCCCTCAGACTGTTACTTGAACTCTGAGGAGACTGCGTGAATCAGGCCTTCATGGTCGAATTACTGCAAAGAAACCACTACTAAAGGACACCAATACTAAAGGACACCAATAAGAAGAAGAGACTTGCTTGGGCCAAGAAACACGAGCAATGGACATTAGACTGGTGGGATCTGTCCTTTGGTCTGATGAGTCTAAATTTGAGATTTTTGGTTCCAACTGCTGTGTCTTTGTGAGATGCAGAATAGGTGAACGGATGATCTCTGCATGTGTGGTTCCCACCGTGAAGTATGGAGGAGGTGTAATGGTGCTTTGCTGGTGACACTGTCAGTGATTAATTTAGAATTCAAGGCACACTTAACCAGCATGGCTACCACAGCATTCTGCAGTGATACGACATCCCATCTGGTTTGCGCTTAGTGGGACTATAATTTGTTTTTCAACAGGACAATGACCCAACACACCTCCAAGCTATGTAAGGGCTATTTGACCAAGAAGGAGAGTGATGGAGTGCTGCATCAGATGACCTGGCCTCCACAATAGCCCAACCTCAACCCAATTGAGTGGTTTGGGATGAGTTGGACCGCAGAGTGAAGGAGAAGCAGCCAACAAGTACTCAGCATGTGGGAATTCCTTCAAGACTGTTGGAAAAATGTTCCAGGTGAAGCTGGTTGAGAGAATGCCAAGAGTGTGCTAAGCTGTCATCAAGGCAACAGGTGGCTACTTTGAAGAATCTCAAATATATTTACATTTGTTCAGTACTTTTTTGGTTACTACATGATTCCATATGTGATATTTCATAGTTTTGTTGTCTTCCCTATTATGCTACAATGTAGAAAGTAGTAAAAAATAAATAATAGGTCCCTGCACTGTCAAGTGAGGGACTTATATATATATATATATACACACACACACACACACACACACACACAGGTGTGTGCCTTTCCAAATGATGCCCAAATCAATTGAATTTACCACAGGTGGACTCCAATCAAGTTGTAGAAACAGGAGCTCAATTTTGAGTCTCATAGCAAATGGTCTGCTGAATACTTATGTAAATAAGGTGTTTTACTTTTAATACATTTGCAAACAAACATTTCAAAAAAAAAAAAAAAAAAAGAGTTTCCGCTTCGTCATTATGTGGCAGCGTGTGTAGATTGATTTTGATTTGATTTTAGAATAAGGCTGTAACGTAACAAAATGTGGAAAAAGTCAAGGGGTCTGAATACTTTGAATGCACTGTTTATATGAACTAAAATAAACGCAACATGCAACAATTTCAGTGTTATGTGACTTGTTAAGCAAATTCTTACTCCTGAACTTATTTAGGTTTGCAATAACAAAAGGGGTCGCATACTTATTGACGAGACATTTCAGCTTTTCATTTATAATTAATTTGTAAACATAAAAAAAAGAAATCCACTGACATTAATGGGGTATTTGTGTGTAGGCCAGTGACAAATGCATACAGTTGAAGTCGGAAGGTTACATACACCTTAGCCAAATACATTTAAACTCAATTTTTCAAAATTCCTGACATTTAATCCTAGTAAAAATTCCCTGTCTTAGGTCAGTTAGGATCACCACTTTATTTTAAGAATGTGAAATGTCAGAATAATAGCAGAGAGAATGATTTATTTCAGCTTATTTCTTTCATCACATTCCCAGTGGGTCAGAAGTTTACATACCAAATACTAATTGAGTGTAGCATTGCCTTTAAATTGTTTTACTTGGGTCAAACGTGTCAGGAACCCTTCCACAAGCTTCCCACTATAAGTCGGGTGAATTTTGGCCCATTCCTCCTGACAGAGCTGGTGTAACTGAGTCAGGTTTGTAGGCCTCCTTGCTCGCACACACACTTTTTCAGTTCTGCCCACAACATTTTCTATAGGATTGAGGGCAGGCCTTTGTGATGGCCACTCCAATACCTTGACTTTGTCCTTAAGCCATTTTGCCACAACTTTGGAAGTATGCTTGGGGTCATTGTTAATTTGGAAGACCCATTTGCGACCAAGCTTTAATTTCCTGACTGATGTCTTGAAATGTTTCTTCAATATATCCACATAATTTTCCTCCCTCATGATGCCATCTATTTTGTGAAGTGCACCAGTCCCTCCTGCAGCAAAGCACCCCCACAACATGATACTGCCACCCCAGTGCTTCACGGTTGGGATGGTGTTCCTCAGCTTGCAAGGCACCCCTTTTTCCTCCAAACATAACGATGGTCATTAATGGCCAAACAATTCTATTTTTATTTCATCAGACCAGGGGACATTTCTCCAAAAAGTATGATCTTTGTTTCCATGTGCAGTTGCAAACCATAGTCAGGCTTTTCTATGGCGGTTTTGGAGCAGTGGCTTCTTCCGTGCTGAGCGGTGTTTCAGGTTATGTCGATATAGGACTTGTTTTACTGTGGATATTAGATACTTTTGTACCCATTTCCTCCAGCAACTTCACAGGGTCCTTTGCTGTTGTTCTGGGTTTGATTTGCACTTTTCGCACCAAAGTACATTCATCTCTAGGAGCCAGATCGCGTCTCCTTCCTGAGCGGTATGAAGGCTGCATGGTCCCATGGTGTTTATACTTGCGTACTATTGTTCGTACAGATGAATGTGGTACCTTCAGGCGTTTGGAAACTGCGCCCAAGGATGAACCAGACTTGTGGAGGTCTAGAAGTTTTTTTTCCTGAGGTCTTGGCTGATTTCTTTTGATTTTCCCATGATGTCAAGCAAAGAGGCACCGAGTTTGAAGGTATACCATCAATTGACTCAAATGTCGTCAATTAGCCTATCAGAAGCTTCGAAAGCCATGAAATCATATTCTGGAATTTTCCAAGCTGTTTGAAGGCACAGTCAACGTAGTGTATGTAAACTTCTGAATATTCACTGTATCACAATTCCAGTGGGTCAGGAATATTCAGGTGTAATAATGTCTGTAAACAATTGTTGGAAAATGTACTTGTGTCATGCACAAAGTAGATGTCCTAACCGACTTGCCAAAACTATAGTTTGTTAAGAGGTTACCAAGAAATTTGTGGAGTGGTTGAAAAACAGGTTAATGACTCCAACCTGTAAACTTCCGACTTCAACTGTGTGTGTAATATATATATTACACACATATATATTGCTCAAAAAAATAAAGGGAACACTTAAACAACACATCCTAGATCTGAATGAAAGAAATAATCTTAAATACTTTTTTCTTTACATAGTTGAATGTGCTGACAACAAAATCACACAAAAATAATCAATGGAAATCCAATTTATCAACCCATGGAGGTCTGGATTTGGAGTCACACTCAAAATGAAAGCGGAAAACCACACTACAGGCTGATCCAACTTTGATGTAATGTCCTTAAAACAAGTCAAAATGAGACTCAGTAGTGTGTGTGGCCTCCACGTGCCTGTATGACCTCCCTACAACGCCTGGGCATGCTCCTGATGAGGTGGCGGATGGTCTCCTGAGGGATCTCCTCCCAGACCTGGACTAAAGCATCCGCCAACTCCTGGACAGTCTGTGGTGCAACGTGGTGTTGGTGGATGGAGCAAGACATGATGTCCCAGATGTGCTCAATTGGATTCAGGTCTGGGGAACGGGCGGGCCAGTCCATAGCATCAATGCCTTCCTCTTGCAGGAACTGCTAACACACTCCAGCCACATGAGGTCTAGCATTGTCTTGCCTTAGGAGGAACCCAGGGCCAACTGCACCAGCATATGGTCTCACAAGGGGTCTGAGGATCTCATCTCGGTACCTAATGGCAGTCAAGCTACCTCTGGCGAGCACATGGAGGGCTGTGTGGCCCCCCAAAGAAATGCCACCCCACACCATGACTGACCCACCGCCAAACCGGTCATGCTGGAGGATGTTGCAGGCAGCAGAACGTTCTCCACGGCGTCTCCAGACTGTCACGTCTGTCACATGCTCAGTGTGAACCTGCTTTCATCTGTGACGAGCACAGGGCGCCAGTGGTGAATTTGCCAATCTTGGTGTTCTCTGGCAAATGCCAAACGTCCTGCACGGTGTTGGGCTGTAAGCACAACCCCCACCTGTGGACGTCGGGCCCTCATACCACCCTCATGGAGTCTGTTTCTGACCGTTTGAGCAGACACATGCACATTTGTGGCCTGCTGGAGGTCCTCTGGCAGTGCTTCTCCTGCTCCTCCTTGCACAAAGGTGGAGGTAGCGGTCCTGCTGCTGGGTTGTTGCCCTCCTACGGCCTCCTCCACGTCTCCTGATGTACTGGCCTGTCTCCTGGTAGCGCCTCCATGCTCTGGACACTACGCTGACAGACACAGCAAACCTTCTTGCCACAGCTCGCATTGATGTGCCATCCTGGATGAGCTGCATTACCGGAGCCACTTGTGTGGGATGTAGACTCCGTCTCATGCTACCACTAGAGCGAAAGCACCGCCATCATTCAAAAGTGACCAAAACATCAGCCAGGAAGCATAGGAACTGAGAAGTGGTCTGTGGTCCCCACCTGCAGAACCACTCCTTTATTGGGGGTGTCTTGCTAATTGCCTATCATTTCCACCTGTTGTCTATTCCATTTGCACAACAGCATGTGAAATGTATTGTCAATCAGTGTTGCTTCCTAAGTGGACAGTTTGATTTCACAGAAGCGTGATTGACTTGGAGTTACATTGTGTTGTTTAAGTGTTCCCTTTATTTTTTTGGAGCACTGTATTATAAAACATGGATCCTGTTTGCAACAAGACACTAAAGTAATACTGTTAAAAAATATGGCAAAGCAATTCACTTTTTGACCTGAATACAAAGTGTTGTATCAGTACCACTCTCCATGTTTTCAAGCATATTGGTGGCTGCATCATGTTATGGGCATGCTTGTAATCATTAAGGACTAGGGAGTTCAGGATAGAAAATATCTACAGTATGGCAAAATCCTTGAGGAAAACCTGGTTCAGTCTGCTTTCCACCA
Source organism: Salmo trutta (assembly GCF_901001165.1). Lineage (NCBI taxonomy): Eukaryota > Metazoa > Chordata > Actinopteri > Salmoniformes > Salmonidae > Salmo > Salmo trutta. Next base: position 42,063,165 of record NC_042981.1, on the reverse strand, counting down.
GACACTGGGAGATTAATTCACCTTTCAGCAGGACAATAACTTAAAACACAAGGCCAAATCTACACTGGAATTGCTTAGCAAGAAGAGACATTGAATCTTCCTGAGGGGAAGAGTTACAGTTTTGACTTAAATATGCTTGAAAATCTATGGAAAGACTTGAAAATGGTTGTCTTGCAATGATCAACAACCATTTTGAAGAATTTTGAACTTAACAATGGGCAAATGTTGCACAATACAGGTGTGGAAAGCTCTTAGAGACTTACCCAGAAAGACTCACAGCTGTAATCACTGCCAAAGGTGCCTACAAAGTATTGACTCAGGGATGTGAATACTTATGTAAATGAGAGATGTATTTCATTTTCAATAAATGTGCAAACATTTATTAAAACATGTTTTCACTGTCATTATGGGGTATTGTGTGTAGATGAGTGAGAGAAAAAAAATCTATTTAATCCATTTTGAATTTAGGCTGTAACAACAAAATGTGGAATAAGTCAAGGGGTATGAATACTTTCTGAAGGCACTGATAGATTGTGTGTGTGTGTGTGTGTGTGTGTGTGTGTGTGTGTGTGTGTGTGTGTGTGTGTGTGTGTGTGTACCAGGTACCTGTGTGGAGGACAGCCTTTCCTTTGAGCAGCAGTTTGAGGCACTCTGTTTTGTGGTGCTGGGCGCTGTAGTGTAGAGCAGTGTTCCCCTCTCGAGTCCTCTTCTCTAGACAGCCACTGTTATGAGGGGATAGTTGGAGTCAACGACATGCATGTAGGCCTATGGCTTTGGTGGCTGGTGTAGGTAAGACACTACTAATGGTCAGTGCTGGTGACTAGGGGTCGCAAAAATGTACAAAAATTCCCAGGTTTTCTAGAAATCCTGGTTGTAAAATCTCAGTAATCAGGCGGGAATAAGCAGGAAATCCAGAATCCTCCAACCAGGTTCTGTTCAGGAGGGTGCAATGTTACAGAATATTCAGGTAGAAATGTGACCAGATCTGCTCTATATCTGAATTTCTATCCGCAACGTTCGAAACATTTCACCTTAATGAATACACCCCTGGGTTGTTTCTGAGCATGTTATTAGCCGTCAAATACTTGCTTCCCCCTTCCTTGTTCTCCAAACTCCTTTTAAAAGCTGTTGGAGGTCTGAAGGAGTGACCTTGGATCCTCTCCTCCAAACCGATGCACTTTGTGAGGAGAAAACGGACGAAGCACAGATTTGACAGCAGGTAACGTTTTCCGATACAGCCCTTGTTACTACGTATAATGGAGATGAGAACGTGCCGTAAGTGGTTTACTCCACCAATGGTGCTATCGAATTGGTTTGTACGTTGTCAAGTGGGCAATCGCGCGTGTTAGCGAGGCAGAGGGCCCCGGGTTCGAGCTGTGGTACGGACAGGTTCCCTTGAGGGGGAGGAAACAGAGACGGCTACGCTAGCACACTGACGTCAGTTCCATATGTATTGAGAGCCCTGGGGGCTCGCTCACCTGTTCTGAATGAGGAAGTCCACCAGGGCTAGAGAACTCCTGTCCTCCAGCCTGACAGCCAAGTGAAGAGCTGTCTCTCTCAGATCCTAGAAGAGACAAACTCATTCAGCACTGTACACCCACTGTGTGTGTATGTGTGACAATGACTAAAAAGGGTGTGGCGCCCCGCTCAGCACTGAACCAAAAAGCAGAAATAATAAATTAGACCCTGCCAACACACACAAAATGTGTAGATGTCAGTGCTATTGCACACCTTTTTCCTGAGTGGAAAACAGCAGATGGGCAAATTTGATTAAAGAAAGGAGAGGGAACGTAACATTTTAACAAGAGAAGAGAGGAGATGACAGGATGAAGGGGTGAAAAATCTGAGAGCGATAGATTACAGAGAGTAGACAGGAGTGGTAGACTAACTACCCACTCAGACACTCCATACAAAAACAGAGACATTTACGACAAAAACATAGGGACATTAATGTTATTACATGTAGAATAATTGGAGTCTATTTTGGGACATTGCATCCACAGCAGTCTTCTGAGAAAACCAGCCAGCCATAGAATACCGTAAGAGTCAAGTGGATGAATCAAGCCCATAGAGGAATGTCAAGCCCATAGAGGAATGTTGTTAAATGGAGCCTTCCAGCGTAAGCTAGTCGTTTAAATCATATGACCAGCTGCCTTTTGAGTTATCCTATAGTTATCCTATAGTTATATATAGCATCCTAATGATGCCTGCAGGGCACACACTACAAAGCATCTACTGGGAAGTCATCTTCAGAACTTCGCACTTGATCCTACATGTTATACGCAGTGTTTATGTTTATACTCTGTGCGTCTACCTGTCTGTCCAACTTCCCATCCTCCTACCTGCCTGCGTCTCCTATAACAGTACCTGTCCTTCAGGCTGTGCTAGCGGTTTGGCCAGGTCCTCCCCCTGGGCGTATAACTGCAGCAGGGCGGTGAGGTCCCGGCTCCTCACGGCGTCATACACGCGCCATGGCTCACCCTCCTCCCTGTCCCTGCGCAGCACGTAGCGCCGCTCGGCATACTTAGCCACAATGTACTCCTTCCTGGCATTCCTAGTTTCACCATGGGACACACGGAGCCATAGGTATTCAGAAACTGGCAAAGTATCCAATGAGAACATGACTGCAGCACAAGGCCTTATAATGAACTCACATGTCACTCTGGGGTAGAGGTTTGATGGAATCATTGGGAAGACTGGCCTCCATGATGTCATTGAACCGTGTGTTGCCTATACTGACCGCCAGCTGTGGACAGAGACAGAAGCAGACAGACCGAGAAGGGAGGAGTTAAGAGGTACGCATACACGTAATTTATACGCATGACGGGTTCAGAAGTACAACTGACCAGCTAACGAACCTGGGTTGTCGTCACAACTTAAGACTGTGTTAGCCGGCTGAGCTTAGATGATCTCTAGAGGTCACAGAACTACCTCCACGACAGAAGCTCTCGTTGAAGTCTAGAACTCGTGTGTGTGTGTGTGTGTGTGTGTGTTACCAGTAGTTCTGAGGTGCTTAGCATGTCCAGTGTGAGCGATTGGATCCTGGAGTAATGGACTCCCAACTCCCTGTGGATCCCAGAACACTCTATGCACGTCAGGATGCCCAGGTTAGTGGAGAGCCAGGTAGGATCTGTTAACACGAGGAATGGAGTCAGTGCATTAAAATACTGGGATTGTCATGTTGTTACTCAATGCACACAGAAACTGTGATGCTACGAGCAAAACTGTGTGATTTAGTAAAGCTTCACATTTTTGTCAGGGACGGCATTGGCATTAGCGTGCACAAATTTGTCTCTGTATTAAAAGTAGGAGAAGATAATATACAGTGGACTGTATACTATTTAGGGCCAGGAGTTTTTCCTGATCATGAGACCTGACCAGAAAATAACTCTTGGCCCTTGGTATAGTCTCTAATTGGACCCAAAACCTCTGGCACTATACCCTCTTTTTAAGTCTCTCTGGCCATGGCCTCTACCCTGGCCTTTCTTCCCCTCCAGTCTCACCGTGGGCTCCACAGTCGGCGCAGGCCTCGTTGCCGGGCATGCGTCTGAGTTCGGTGATGACGGCCCTGGCCAGCTCTTGCAGCCCGGAGTCCTGGAACTGCAGCTGGTCGCCACCCAACGCCGTGTTCAGGGCTTCCTCCTTACTGTTCTGCAGCACTGACACCCAACTGTAGGGGGAGGGAGAGAGGAAGACAGACACACACACACACACACACAGACAGAGGGAGACAGACGGAAGGGGTTAAACAATGCAATGTAGATTTATACAATATGTATTGTCGTACAAGTTGTTATTTTTGGATACATCTTTTTGTTTTTAATGGAACTACATCTACATTTGAAATGTTTATTTAATGGAAGTACTTTAATGTAACCAAATGCACTTCAAAAGCACCCACCTGCGTGTCTAACACAAGTATAGAATTATACTGTACCACAAGCTATAAGCTTGGCACGTTTACACTGCAGTAAACCTCTTTCAGGGCTCTTCTTTCTCATCTCCCCCATCCTTTTTGTTGCTTTCGTTTCAGCCAACCCTCCCTCCAGATGAAAGGCAAAATCTGAAGCCCACACAGAGGAGTGGAGAGAAACCCCCCTACTCGGCTCGTCGGGCTCCAGAGAGGTCCCCACCCCAAACCAGCTGGGCTCGCTCTTTCTTTATCCTTCTCTTTTTATCGCTCTCTGACAGCCCTATTCTCTCGATACATTGCCCCTCCCTCTCACTTGGATTCTGTGCGTCTCAAATTACACTGTCTTTCTGGAGGTTTCTGTCATCTGCTATCAGTTTCTTTCCCCCTCTCAATTTAACCCTTTCTGAAAGAAACATTGTATCCGTTTCTCTCAATGTCCCTCTACGCATCTGTCTCTCTCTGAAAGAAATTAATTCTCTCTCTCTTTTTTTGAATGGCTCAATCATGGAACAAGTCCTTACTTGCACCTCAGTGTATTTGGAACAATGCTTGTCTAGAATATGAGGGACTCCAGTGCTGTGCTTACATCATGCATTCCTGCTCGTCCTCGGCTTGGAAATGGTAGGTCCGATTGCCTGTAGAGGAGAGACAGAGGAAAGATGGGTGTGAACGTAGAGGGAGATGAGAGATGAAAGGAGAGCTAGAGAGAGAGTACAGGAGGCTACATACCAAGGGATATATTACAGGGGGAAAACCTGATCCACAGGCAGAGAGAGAGAGAAACCGTGGAGGGAGACCCGCCTCTCTGCACCTGCTTTCCATTACATACACACTAGAGGTCGGCCGATTATGATTTTTCAACGCCGATGCCGATTATTTGGAGGACCAAAAAATCCGATGCCGATTAAAAAAATAAAAAATAATAAAAAAATACAAAAAAAATAAAGGGAACACTTAAACAACACATCCTAGATCTGAATGAAAGAAATAATCTTGTGAAATACTTTTTTCTTTACATAGTTGAATGTGCTGACAACAAAATCACAAAAATAATCAATGGAAATCCAATTTATCAATCCATGGAGGTCTGGATTTGGAGTCACACTCAAAATTAAAGTGGAAAACCACACTACAAGCTGATCCAACTTTGATGTAATGTCCTTAAAACAAGTCAAAATGAGGCTCAGTAGTGTGTGTGGCCTCCACGTGCCTGTATGACCTCCCTACAACGCCTGGGCATGTTGTATACAGGTTTAAAAATATATACTTCTGTATTGATTTTAAGAAAGGCATTGATGTTTATGGTTAGGTACACATTAGTGCAACGACAGTGCTTTTTTCGCAAATGCGCTTGTTAAAATCACCCGTTTGGCGAAGTAGGCTGTGATTCAATGATAAATTAGCAGGCGCCACATCGATTATATGCAACGCAGGACAAGCTAGATAAACTAGTAATATCATCAACCATGTGTAGTTAACTAGTGATTATGTTAAGATTTATAAAAAACAATCAGATAAGTTTAATGCTAGCTAGCACCTTACCTTGGCTCCTTGCTGCAGTTGCATAAACAAGTAGTCAAGTTGCCACGCAGTCTCCTCGTGGAGTGCAATGTTATCGGCCATAATCGGTGTCCAAAAATGCCGATTACCGATTGTTATGAAAACTTGAAAATCGGCCCTAATTAAAATCGGCCATTCCGATTAATCGGTCGACCTCTAATACACACGGGTTTTGACAAAGAAACGCACACCTATATGCAAACACACACAAAGGTACATATGCAAACGCACAAACTGCAACATTACAAATGAATCCCATTAGGCATTACTGCATTACTGCAATTCGTAACAAGGGTATAAAACATAACTATAAACATTGGGTTAATGTCCATCCAGTTGCATGGATTTTTTTTTAGCAACAACAAAACATTTTTTACAGGTGTACAGCTCAGCCCATGTGGACAGAGGTGAGGGGTCAGGGGTGAGAGGTCAGGGAGGGGTGAACCTACGTGTGACCAGGTCAAAGGTCCTTCTCTCCTCGGGGTTGGGGCGCACCTGACAGGTCAGAAGGTTGAGCTTAGCCGGTGGTCGGTTTATCTGTGGAACCAACGACACTGGGGTCAATTTCTCACTCTAGGGTCGACCAGAACCGTACCGGCTCAGATATGGTATTTTCACATGTTCTTTTCCAGCATGGTTCCAACACCTATGGTACACGCAGGGCAGCTTGGCTTAACTCAGCTTGGCCCTCTACTTAAAAATACCATCGAGATTGAATTCCTTGAGAAATCCACAAGAAAGGGGATGTGAAAAAGTCCAGAGAAGAGTCCTACTTGATACCAGACTGAAAAGCTATTGAGGGGTATATTTCGAGGGCATCAGAAACCTGTTAACTGATTTTAGAAAGTTACAGGTGGTCAGGTATACAGTAGTTGGAGGATTACTTTTGGCAGTGAGCTTTACTGTATGGTTTATGGGGTACAGGAAATGAGACGGTGAGAGATGTTGGTTGCGTCCCAAATGGTACCCTATATGGTGCCCTGGTCAAAAGTAGTGCATTATATAGGGAATATGGTGCCATTTGAGACGTAGCCATTGTCGAGTCTCACCGTGCTGTGGGAGATGGTCAGACAGCCGTACTTGACTCCGCACTTCCTCTTCTGCCACACCTTCCTAATCCTGGAGGAGATGCAGAGAAGGAGCGCGAGGAGGAGGGAGAGAGCGAGAGACACAGACCACAGTCTTAGGCATAACTTACTGTATATCTACCATCAAGCTCACTCATCATTTGTTGGAATTCAAGTTTCCCAACTGATTCACACCCCCCCAACCCCATGTTATCACACTAATCTAACACTGAGAACAAGGAGAGAGCAGCGGAGAGAGGGGTTAGAATATAGACATAGGCCTGCTTTTGGACTTCCAGACTTCCTTGCTCTCCCTCCCTCGGTCTCCTTCTCTATCGCTCCCCCCTTTTCTCTCTCTGCATGACACGGCTTAGCTAGAGGAGCTGGATCCACTCATCCGGCCAGGCCTCTCAGCCTAGATCCAAACCCCAGAATAATGGAGACCAGCTGAGGCTGACATGGCACGGTGATTCCCAGCCTCTCCATCTCAATGTCACGCTCCACCCGGCTACATACCCCTTATTAATGACAGCTTTGCACACTCTTGGCATCCTCTCAACCAGCTTCATGAGGTAGTCACCTGGAATGCATTTCAATTAACAGGTGTGCCTAAAAGTTAATTTGTGGAATTTCTTTCCTTCTTAATGCCAATCAGAAGATAGCCCTATTTGGTAAAAGACCAAGTCCACAATATGGCAAGACCAACTCAAATAAGCAAAGAGAAACGACAGTCCATAATTTCTTTAAAACATGGTACGTGGACTTGGAGCCTCGTTGTCAGTGTCTATACACATTGTCAGTATATTTATCAGTGACTTGACCTTTTCCACACAGACTCACCCGTCACTCCTCTTCTGTAGGAAGCCTGACTTCTCTGTGCCGTACTTCTTGTTGCCTTGAGGTTGGTGTATGCTGTAGCCGTTGCCCGAGTTCTTTCTGTTCAGGTATTCCTATCACAAAACAGTAGAGTGACTTAGTCCCAGAAAATTGTTTTAGAACAATATTAAAAGCAAGATAGACTACTGTTTATTGAATGACACTGGAACAACAAATAGGTAGCACATTCCTGCTGAACAAGCAGAGGTAGTCCCTCAGTTTCAGTCCATTTTCTTCCATTTGGTGCCTAATGAACATAGCCCAGCACAGAATGTGCAGAAGTGTTTGAGTTCTGTAGGGGTGTAAAGCCATACTTCTTTCCCCTCCACCTGTAGCAGCAGCCTAAGGGAGTCTCGTAGCTGAGAGAGCTGTCTCACTTCCTCATCCTGGTCCTGTCGTACCTACAGCACACAGACGCACACAAAGGACAGATCAGACTGTTAGCTAAATACAATCTACTGTATTGAATACAAACACATTGATTTGGGTCTGGAGGAAGTTTCTGGCGTTGATTGCAGCTTTGGACACAAAACCAACTTTTTCCCAGAAAATAGTGGCTGTGGGATGGGATGCTTTGTTGACATGGCCTCAAGCAATGGGTGTGGACAGCTATAAAACCATAACGTTGCTAAATAAAGTGTAACGGAGCTAGAACAATAGAACACTCTTTGGTTTCTGGGGCCCCATCTTAGTCTGATCCCAGATCCGTTTGTGCAGTCTTGCCAACTCCTAGACAGCACAAACCACCAGGCTAGCTTAGTACCACCCCTACCCAACTGTCACATTAATGAATCATGAAAAAGCCCAAACCAGTATATTTTCATAATACTTCCTTGAACATGAGAAATAGCGAGCCTGAGCTTGGCCCCTTTCAGACCAAGCAGAACAAGAAGAAATCACCGACACTCATTAAAGTCATGTGTCCGTTACTAATACTGTGCCTGATGCCAGAGCAGGATTTTATGTCATCTATCACAAAACATCTAGTGGCCCTTTTGAGTACTTCAGATTATCACAGGTGTCTGTAATAAACTCACACAGAGGGCCAGAGATTATCACGTGTAAAATATATGACAATTAAATAAGATATTTTTTTTTAAATTAAAAATAGAACAGCTTTAAAACATTCTAAATATAAATCAACTTAGTGAATACAATGTGTTTAATATGAGTGTTCCAGCAAGAAATATCCTTTATATTTAACACACCAATTTATTTTACTATGTCAATATGTATTAGATAGTCAATGGTGGCAGTTGTGAAAAAAGCCAAAAGTTGCAATATGTAACTTTTTGGGCGACCTGACCAAATTCACTTAGAAATGTGTGTTATAGATCTGTCATTATCATTGAAAGCAAGTCTAAGAAGCGGCAGATCTCTTCTATGTGCGCCATTTCTATGATTCCCGTTCTTAAGTTTAACTTTCAGTTTTGTACACCAGCTGAAAATACAATATTTTCGCTTATGGAAAATAGATTTCACAGCGGTTTGATGGTACAATGACATTTACATTTAAGTCATTTAGCAGACGCTCTTATCCAGAGCGACTTACAAATTGGTGCATTCACCCATAATATCCAGTAGAACAACCACTTTACAATAGTGCATCTAAATCTTTTAAAGGGGGGGGGGGGTTAGAAGGATTACTTTATCCTATCCCAGGTATTCCTTAAAGAGGTGGGGTTTCAGGTGTCTCCGGAAGGTGGTGATTGACTCCGCTGTCCTGGCATCGTGAGGGAGCTTGTTCCACCATTGGGGTGCCAGAGCAGCGAACAGTTTTGACTGGGCTGAGCGGGAACTGTGCTTCCTCAGAGGTAGGGAGGCGAGCAGGCCAGAGGTGGATGAACGCAGTGCCCTTGTTTGGGTGTAGGGCCTGATCAGAGCCTGAAGGTACGGAGGTGCCGTTCCCCTCACAGCTCCGTAGGCAAGCACCATGGTCTTGTAGCAGATGCGAGCTTCAACTGGAAGCCAGTGGAGAGAGCGGAGGAGCGGGGTGACGTGAGAGAACTTGGGAAGGTTGAACACCAGACGGGCTGCGGCGTTCTGGATGAGTTGTAGGGGTTTGATGGCACAGGCAGGGAGCCCAGCCAACAGCGAGTTGCAGTAATCCAGACGGGAGATGACAAGTGCCTGGATTAGGACCTGCGCCGCTTCCTGTGTGAGGCAGGGTCGTACTCTGCGAATGTTGTAGAGCATGAACCTACAGGATCGGGTCACCGCCTTGATGTTAGTGGAGAACTCCACAATATATTTGCTTGTTTTGGCAAACTGAAATTAGGCAAACTATTATAATTTTAGCAACCAGGAAATGGCGGCTAGATTTCTGCATAGTGCATCTTTAATTGAAAATTATGTAATTGTTGAATAGATGCTTTTTTCATTAATTAGGCCATTTTCTCTTGAACCATATGGTCTAGATACTAGACATGGAAATAAGAACACAAATTAATACTATATGAATACATTTTTTTAAAGTTATTACTATATGAACACTTTTTTTTAAAAAGTTATTCAAGTATAAATTACCAAAGTTATGATAGACTGCCATATATTTACTGTTAATTACCAAAATGATTGAGGATTCCGGTGACTTTGGTAAATTACCAGTAGCTTTGCAACCCTATGGCAGAGAGAGGGAGACCGAGAGGGAGAAAGAGACAGCCAACACACATGCGAGAGAGTTGACCTAGATTTGCTTATCTAAGCTAAGGTAGTTAACCTTAGCTTAGATAAGCAAATCTAGGTCATTAGGCCTACCAGGCTCTCCTATTATTAAGCCTACCAGGCTAATAATAGGAGAATAATTGGCTGTTAAAGAGGAATTTGACTGTAGCTTACGCAACTGTTGTCTGTCTATGAGAATTTACAGTTGCCTGCTAGCGATGTGTTCTGTTATTGTGTCTGGGCTTCCATCGGCAGTTGGAAATCTGTGGGGGGGGGGGGGGGGGGGAGTTGTTTGTGTATGTGCTTGCGTGAGCGTCAGACAGCCTGCTAGACACACACGGAGATTAGCCCTAAAACCTAACCTTCCACTAACCCCATTCTAAAACAGACAAGGGTCTCACCGTTTCAGATTGATACAGTTCCATGGCTATGACTAAGTTTAAAATATTTCAACCTTCAGACGGCTTAACTGCCAAAACAACCACCTGTGCAAGCAGTAGTATAATGGTAGTCACCATAGAAATGTAATCTAGATTATACATCTCTACGTGGTAGAGAAGACATGGTTCGTATCATAGTTCCAGAACACTATTTACTAAACGTAGCTTCAGAAAGCAGGTCAGCAGTTAGAATAGAATCTGACCTCTGACCCAGACAGTAAATCTGTGGTGACTGACTTACATTCTAGATAAGATAGCGCATTCAAAACAAAAAGGTGAGGGAAATGTATAGAAATAGATTTACTAGTCAACATACTGGGAAATGTGCCAGAAGTTATTTTATGACTGGCCCTCGATAGGCTTGTGGACATTCCGGTTAAATCCTCTCTTGTGGATGGAGAGACTGACTGAAGTAGACAAAGGTAGTAACATTCCACTTAAATCCTCTCGTACAGGAAAGCGAAACTGACTGACAAACAGATCGACAGACAAGTAGACAAAAACACATAAAATACTCATTACCGTGTGGACAGATGAAGCCAGCTTCTCCACAAAAGGACTAAGGTTCTCGGCAGCTTTTAAGCCGTCCTGGAAGAAACTGAGACAACACCGCCTTAACACTCAGGTACATGACCCCCAAACACACAGGTTATAAGAGTTCCTAGCATACCAAGTTGAACAAACACTACATATGCAGCAAATAGTTAAGTACCGTGGCAATAGCTAGTAAAAGGAAGAAAAAACTGAACAGACAACATTTTACACCAGAAGCCACAGTAATATTCCTGACGTAAACCCTTTGTGGTGCTACTCTGTGCAGTAGCTGGGAAACTCAACAGTATGAAAGCCATATGCTTTACCATAAGTCCCTTTGATACTTCCATGCCAAACTGGCTCTGATATTTTCTTTTACACATTATGCTCTCAAGCACAGTTCCACTAACTATATAATAGACTATAACCAGGCCAATGCAGTCCAGCTCAACTTGGTTTGGCTCAAAAGCGTGAAAAGGGCATGAATGCAGCATAGGAGGAGAACTTACTTGAGCTGGGCCTGGAAGTACTTGATGAGACTCTGGAGCAGGTCTGGACCCTGGCGCACCTTCAGTTCCTGGATCTTTAGCAAGTACTGGACAAACCAGAGGATGTAGCGTTAGTAACCATGGTTACAGAGCTTAGGTTTCGGTTAGGTTCTGAAACTGTCAGTGGTTATAGACCACAATTAAGTTGTGCATCATTTTACTGATTCAAATCAGTCACTCTTTAATCCTGGTTTAGTGTATATTTGAATAGGGCCTGGAGTTTTTCCCTGACCATTGTGACCTGACTAGGAAAAAGTCCAGGCCTTCGTGGTCACGTCATAGTCAGCAAAAATGCTGGACCTTAATATAAACAAGTCTTTTTTCTGTTGAAGACGGTATGGTTTTCAGGACTTAGCCCAAACATGAAATAACAGAACCATTTCAGGGTGTGTTTTTTCCCTGGTCCATTTTAACTGTTTGAAGTCTGTTGCTAAATCTTTTTTTTTTTTTTTTTTTTTTTTTTTAAAGGTAGGAAAAGCATTTGGAGCCAGCTGTAGGAACTCGCTGCTGCTTGTGGAAGGAATGACTGCAGTCTGCTTCGTCTCTTCTCCATAAAGACTTGTTTAAAGCCATCTGTCTGTGGTTTCATTAGGCAACAAAACGAGGATTCTTTTTTTTATTTTATTTTTTTTAAAGACTGAAACAGCGATGTACAGCCTCGATTTATCCTACAAGAAATATTTTTGCTGTTGCGTGCCCTGATGAATAGGACCCAGGCGAGAGCCTTGGAGGAAGGGGAATAAATCCCCTCTTTTTCTCCTCTATCCATCTCAGCAGCTGACCTCACAGAGAGAGTGCAACTAAAGAACAAATTCCCCTACGCTCGTAAAGTGCAACTGTGAGCTACAACCTTAACTGAGCTAAGCTTTGGAGTCCGATTCCAATGGTACCGATTCCAATCTGTGCTCCACATTTTTACATAGTCTGCCACCCCCACCTCGATCCAAGCTGTGCTGCTCAGGGGAGAAGTTGTCCTTATGCACAGATCTAGGATCCTAATCAACTCAAAATAAGTCATTTTCACCATGATAAAACTGATTCTGATACAAATACAAAAAGGTTTTCTGGTGAGTGTTTTGCATTGGTCTGTGTCAGGTATTGTGAAAGTCCATTAGGTGCGCGCCTGTAATTGCTATTTGAAGCGGACAAAATAGCATATTTATTAAATTAAATATTTTAAAAGCCATGGTATGTCCTTGTAGGTAACAACGTCACAAGGTTAAAATGTATAGCAAAGCTTTTTCAAATTGTCAAAAATAGGCCTACAAAAAATGCACACACACACACACACACACACACACACACACACTCAAGTAATCGAGTACTAAGGTCCGTTGGGATATCTGATTAGCCGTGCCCATCCCTAGTGTCTGTGTGTATGTGTCTGTGCACGTTTCCTGTCTAGTCTCAGCTCCATGACCCCACCTCACACATCTGCAGCTGGAAGGTCCTCCTCTCTCGCTCCATGTCCTCCGTCACGTTGTATCCCTCAGTCTTGATCAGGCCCAGCTGCCGACTCTTCTCCCTCCTCTCCTTCTCCAGTTTCCCACTGAGAGAGAGAGAGAGAGAGAGAGAGAGAGAGATAGAGTTTGAGAGAAATGTATGGATACCCTTAATGAAAACAAATAGCGTTAGAAAATGTAGCAGGGCAGACAAAACAGCTGCTGAAAAGACCAGGGACAACGCATGAGAAAGTGATATGGGTGGATTTACATGATACAGTCAGCAGGTATTTACTGTCCTAATCTTTGCCTTTTTACACATCCTATTCCTGTAACACACTCCCTTTTTTGTGGAGGTGAAGCCCCCTTCATATATTTTTAGCTTATATTAGCCAACATGCAATTTAGACCAATAGTGTAATGTCTGAGCTCAAATTTAGATTGGAAAGTGTCATGCCTCAGCAATTGAACATTATTGGATGTGTAGAAATACCACTCACACAAGTTTGGACACACATACTCATTCCAGGGTTTTTCTTTATTTTTACTATTTTCTACATTGTAGAATAATAGTGAAGACATCAACTATGAAATAACACATGGAATCATGTAGAAACCAAAAAAACTTAAACTAATCAAAGTAGCCACCCTTTGCCTTGACAGCTTTGCACACTGTTGGTATTCTCTCAACCAGCTTCATGAGGTAGTCACCTGGAATGTATTTCAATTAACAGGTGTGCCTTGTTAAAAGTTACTTTGTGGAATTTCTTTCCTTCTTAATGCGTTTGAGCCAATCAGTTTGTGTTGTGACAAGGAAGGGGTGCTATACAGAAGATGATTTGGTAAAAGACCAAGTCCGAATTATGGCAAGAACAACTCAAATGAGCAAAGAGAAACAGCCCATTACTTTAGGACATGAAGGTCAGTCAATTTCAAAAACGTTTAAAAAGTTTCTTCAAGTGCAGTCGCAAAAACCATCAAGCGCTATGATGAAACTGGCTCTCATGAGGACTGCCACAGGAAAGGAAGACCCAGAGGTACCTCTGCTGCAGAGGATAAGTTCATTAGGAGTTTCGAGCCTCAGAAATTGCAGGCCAAATAAATGCTTCACAGAGTTCAAGTAACAGACACATCTCAACATCAACAGTTCAGAGAAGACTGTGAATCAGGCCTTCATGGCCGAATTGCTGCTAAGGAACCACTACTAAAAGGACACCAATAAGACGAAGAGACTTGCTTGGGCCAAGAAACACGAGCAATGGACATCAGACTGGTGGAAATCTGTCCTTTGGTCTGATGAGTACAAATTTGAGATTTTTGGTTCCAACTGCCATGTGAGACGCAGAGTAGGTGAACGGATGGTCTATGCGTGCGTGGTTCCCACTATAAAAAAAATAGAGGTGGTGTTATTGTGTGATGGTGCTTTGCTGGTGACACTGATTTATTTAGAATTCAAGGCACACTTAACCAGCATGGCTACCACAGCATTCTGCAGCGATACGCCATCCCATCTGGTTTTTGCTTAGTGGGACTATCATTTGTTTTTCAACAGGACAAGGACCCAAAACACACCTCCAGGCTGTGTAAGGGCTATTTGACCAAGAAGGAGAGTGATGGAGTGCTGCATCAGATGACCTGGCCTCCAAAATCACCCGACCTCAACTCAATTGAGATGGTTTGGGATGAGTTGGACCGCGGAGTGAAGGAAAAGCAGCCAACAAGTGCGCAGCGCCTCCCGGGTGGCGCAGTGGTCTAAGGCACTGCATCGCACTGTGCCACCAGAGATTCTGGGTTCGAGCCCAGGCTCTGTCGCAGCCGGCCGCGACCGGGAGGCCCATGGGGCGGCGCACAATTGGCCCAGCGTCGTCCGGGTTAGGGAGGGTTTGGCTGGCAGGGATATCCTTGTCTCATCGCGCACTAGCGACTCCTGTGTCGGGCCGGGCGCAGTGCACGCTGACCAGGTCGCCAGGTGTGCGGTGTTTCCTCCGACACATTGGTGCGGCTGGCTTCCGGGTTGGATGTGCATTGTGTCAAAAAGCAGTGCAGCTAAGTTGGGTTGTGTTTCGGAGGACACATGGCTCTCGACCTTCGCCTCTCCCGAGTCCGTGCGGGAGTTGCAACGATGAGACAAAGACTAACTACTACTAATTGGATACCACGAAATTGGTGAGAAAAAAGGGTTAACTTTTTTTTTTTAAGTGCTCAGCATATGTGGGAACTCCTTCAAGACTGTTGGGAAAGCATTCCTCATGAAGCTGGTTGAGAGAATGCCAAGATTGTGCAAAGCTGGCATCAAGCAATGGGTGGCTACTTTGAAGAATCTAAAATATATGTTGATTTGTTTAACACTTTTTGGTTACTACATGATTCCATGTTTTATTTCATAGTTTTGATGTCTTCACTATTATTCTACAATAATACAAATAAAGGAAAACCCTACTCATTCAAGGTGTGTACAAACTTCTGACTGGTACTGTATATATCCTTCTGAGAGATGGACCATAAAAAGAATAGACTAAAATCCTTATAATCACTATCAACTTACACTTTGATGTCATAGTCCTTCCAGCTTTTCTCCAACTGCTTCTTCAGCTCCTAAAGAATACGAAAAAGATGGTTATGACCAGCTTGGCATCTGCTCCAGACAAATCAAATAAACATGGCCTCTATTCTACTGTATATCATCGAAACTGTGGACATTCACAGGACACTGCACAGGAGGCCCCAGTCACTCCCCTTATACAACGCTTCAACAAACGAGTTTGACAATATCTACTGCCGGTGAATGACTCATTATGTAGGCCAGGGGTTTTCCTGACCATGTGACCTGACCAGGTAAAACTCCAGGTCCTATTAGTAATAGTCTAAGCCTATATAAAACAGTGGCCCAGTTTCTCCTGGTCGAGTCACATGGTCAGCAAAAACTCCCGACCATATTTATGCTTTATTTAAAAAATAAAAAAAATAATGGTACAGATAAACAGACTGACATATTGAATGAAGAGTCGCTCATCCGATGGGATGCAAAAGTTTAAAAAGCTTTCACTAATTTGCGACACCCAACACAATATGGGTGTTGGTCATAAAATGGCACTAGACAGTAGTAAGTACACAGAGCTGGTGTTTTGCAGGGTTGTGGTTTACTCTTAGACGAGGTGCATCTCTAGCTGACTTTACAGACACAGACTGTGGGAGGCAGGAGAGTTAGTGCACAGTAGGTTACACAGAAGACTTACAGTTTGTACACTACAGTAGAGCTACTCGTAAGGGTTGCAAAGTTCCAGGAACTTTCCCATAATTCCCAGTTGGAACATTCCTGGAATAAGGAGGGGATATGCAGGAAACTCGGGAACCCTACCAACCGGGCTTTCTGGAAAACCAGGCAATATTGGTAAAGTTACTGGAATCTTACAACCCTAGTTACTCACCAGTCTGCTGTCTCTGAGCTCACTCTTCAGGATGTTCTCCAGTGGGAAGGAGATGATGTTGTTCAGGTTCTGGACCTGGAAGACAGAGACAATGAGTCGCATAGCTACGCAGACACCCATTTTTGATTTACAAATGACGAAATAACAAAAACCTGTATTGGTTCCTTTGGGTCATATGGTCCATTTTTTTTTTTAATTGAGTCACATTTCGAGGAATGGCTTGAGGGATGGGATGGCTCCGGGTGCACCACAACAAATCAGAATTTGTACATGACCAAATCAAATGAGATTCAGATGGAATAAGTGTATTGCATACTGTATTCTGGTTACTTACGCCGAAAATCCTTCCCGTTGTGCATCGAATTGGACTACAGATTAACGGTGCACATTTTAGGACATCCACAACACATGAATGTCCTAAAATGTACACCATACAGATAAAAGTTGTCGTAAAGTCTGTCAGTCCAGTCCTTCTCCACCTCTGCTCTTACAGGCCGATACATGATACACTACCACCTAAACCCTAACCCAGGAACAAGGACATGTCCTAAAATGTACACCATACAAATGAAAGCTCTGCTCTTTAAGGGGTGAAACATAATATAAACACCACCACCCAGGAACAAGGACATGGCGCCCTGCAATCCCCTCCCTCACTCTTATCATGGTGCAGACTTGGCTTGGGACCAAAGCAGGGTGGTGACCTGCTGAATGATTAGCTCCACGGTCTATGTAGGTTTATTCCTGTTCTCTCACACAATTTTCTACCCCATCCATTTCTGGCATAATATAGTACCTCTATAGAGTAGAGAGTATTACTTTATTAATCCCAATTTGGGAAATTGTTTTATCACAGCATGCATCAAGGGCAGGACACGCAACAATGACCAACACATGATTAAAACAAAAATATGCATATTAAGACAAAAGGCAACTGCACCATAGTATCCCTAAAATAATAGAGCGATTCAAATGCTGTTTTCTATCCAACTCTGGCGGAAAACAAGCAACATTGTTTATTAATAGGAAGACCTCAAAACAATTGATCAATTTATAGAGGTCTGTATCCATTTTAGCTCTTCTTGCAAAACTACACTGAACAAAATATAAAACTCAACATGTAAAGTGTTGGTCCCATGTTTCATGAGCTGAAATAAAAGATCCCAGAAATGTTTCCATACGCACACAAAGCTTATTTCTCTCCAATGTTGTGCACAAATGTATTTACATCCATGTTAGTGAGCATTTCTCCTTTACCAAGATAATCCATCTACCATGTGTGGCATATCAAGAAGCTTATTAAACAGCGTGATCATTATACAGGTGCACCATGTGCTGGTGACAAAAGGCCACTAAAATGTGCTGTTTTGTCACACAACAATGCCACAGATGTCTCAAGTTGAGGGAGCGTGCAATTGGCATGCTGACTACAGGAATGTCCACCAGAGCTGTTGCCAGAGAATTGAATATTAATTTCTCTACCATAAGCTGCCTCCAACGTTTTAGAGAATTTGGCAGTTTGTCCAACTGGCCTCACAACCACATGTAACCCCCCCCCCCCCCCCCCCCCCCCGCAAATGAGAATGTTCTCAGTCAACTTACCTGGTAAAACACGGGACAAAAAATATATATATATATATATATATATATATATATATATATATATATATATATATATATATATATGACCATAACTTTGAAATTGTTGCGGTTATATTTTTGTTCAGTGTAATACATTCACAGTTTGATGTACCTCACACGCTGATAAAGTGATAACACTGAAATGGATAATCAAAACATCTGATCCATTTTGTAAATCCTACTGATTTACAAATGTACTGATTAACTGACTGCTCAGTGTAGGGTGGCAAAATTCCAGGAACCTTCCCAAAATGCCCAGGTTTTCTAGAAAACCCAGTTGGAAGAAGGAAATCTAGAAACCTCCAACCAGTCTTTAGCAAAATCTGGGACTTTTGGGAAGGTTACCAGAATTTTGCAACCCTAGTTCAGCGCAAAAAACATCTCCTGTACTGAAGCAGGTCTGTAGGTAAATAAAAAGACAACCATTTCCCCCTTCTGAGTTACACTTGGGTTCACCTTGAGAAATTGATGCAAAACTTTAAAAAGTTAGTGTCTTTGTTTTGATTTCCTTCCGAGAATTGAAGAAATGGAAGAAAAAAAAAAGGCCCTGTGTTCTGTGTAACTGTGAAACGACCCTCTTCAGAGCACGCACTCAGACACACAGCCCCCACCCCACACAGTTTACTATAAAAGCCCCTAAATCAAGCAGTGGTAGTGTTTTGAATTAGTTTCCTCAGTTTACTCCAGCACTCCCTCAAGGTCCTGAGGGGGACTTTGACAGCTGGGGGGGGGGGGGGGGGGGGGGGGGGAGTTGCCGTGTCCACTCCCAACACACGGAGGTCTGGGATGAATTATAAAATCGACTATCAGTATGAGGGTTCCAGTTCTCGGAGGGGCGAGAGGTGCTCTCCTGCAGTTGTTGTATCCCCCCCCAACACAATGCATGCACACACACACACACACGACTCACTCCTTCAAGCATATGCACACACATACTGCTGCGACAAGAGTGGGGTCTTTCCTCACCCCTCTCCCTAAACGGGGGCCCTTTGACCCTCCAGCTGTGACCACACTGCAACTCATTCATAAATAACCCCTCTGACCACGCACGAGCGCAGGCACACGATTAATGAGCTCATGGCTTGGTTAAGTCACAGCTTAGTGATGGCAGTAGGACCACTCAGCACTATTCATGTGTAGAGCTGCAGACATGAAGTACTGTGTGTGTGATGGAGAAGATTTACATCAAAGGATGAGTTCACATAACCAGACAATGACGGATTAGGACTATTCTAAAACTGAGTGTACAAAACACCGGTTCTTTCCTTGACAGACTGACCAGGTGAATCCAGGTGAATCCAGGTGAGAGCTAAGATCCCTTATTGATGTCACCTGTTAAACCCACTTCAATCCGTGTAGATGAAGGGGAGGATACAGGTTAAAGAAGGATTTTTAACCCTTGAGACATTGATTGTGTATGAATTGCCATTCAGAGGGGGAATGGGAAAGACAAAATATTTAAGTGCCTTTGAACAGGGTATGGTAGTGGGTGCCAGGCGCACCGGTTTGGCTGTGTCAAGAACTACAACGCTGATGGGTTTTTCACGCGCAACAGTTTGTGTGTATCAAGAACAGTCCACCACACAAAGGAGTCAACATGGGCCAGCATCCGTGTGGAACGCTTTTGTACAATCAGTGCATATTTGTACATCTACCTTAGATCATTGATGGCGCTCAACTCCAAACGTTTACGGAATAACTGGCCCCTTTATTAAAAGTGACTAGTGTTCGATTATTAATGTTTACATACTGCTTTACTCATCTCATATGTATATACTGTATTCTACTATACAGTATTTTAGTCAATACCACTCCGACATTGTTCATCCTAATATTTCCTAATTACATTCTTTTACTTTTAGATGAGTGTATTGTTAGATACTACTGCACTGTCGCTACACCCGCAATAACATCTGCTAAATATGTGTATGTGACCAATAAAATGTGATTTGACACCTTGTAGAGTCCATGCCCTGACGAATTGAGGCTGTTCTGAGAGCAAAAGGGGAGGGCAACTCAATATTAGGAAGGTGTTCCTAATGTTTTGTACACTCAGTGTATATTTGTACATCTACCTTAGGTCATTGGCGCTCAACTTCAAATGTTTATGATCTGACTGAATACTGCATTGGTGTTAGCAACAGCCTACTGTCACCTCTAGCACCTCTCTTAGACGTCACCCAAGGGTGTACTCACTAGGAACCAAACGGAAGAAATGGTGAGGTACATACCTGCATTTGTCCAATAGAAACTCCTGTTTTCGTTGTAACATGTTTTCCGTTTGGAATAATAGTTTTGCAACAGTGGCCAACTACAGCCTAACTTTACCACATCTGTTCTGTCACCACCCACATCCAATAAAAAAATTACATCTGTATTCTCAAAAGCACTGTTTCCTCTTAACTATACACTCCTCTTCCCCCTCAACACCATCACTACATCAACACCTATAACTCCAAACTCTGCAGCCATTGCCCCTCCCCCAGATACAAAAAGGTTATTCCCACACCTCTCCCTACACTAGACACCCCACTCATTTCCTACCCCTTCCCCCAAAGTTTCTCTCATCCCCGTTTCCAAAGTGCCTTACCTCTCCCAGACTCTTAGCCCCGTCCCCTTATTCCCTAAAAAATGTCTCCCCTCTATTAATCACTCAAAACTCTTGACGTCTTGCACCTATTTCTTCTCTCCTCCACCTCCCAAAAGTCTTCCCTCAAACTCACACCCTATCCCTCTCCAAAGTCTCCCCCTACTCTCACCAGGTTCTTGAAGAGTGCGGTGACCTCCCTGGTGAAGACAGCCAGGTTCAGGAACCCAGTGGACACCTCGTTGTTGTCCTGGGTCAGGTGACTGTTCCCCAGGTTCTCCAGCACGTCGATGTACTGCTCCTTGTTCTCTGCGTGACCTAGAACCACAAACAAACACACACACACACACACTTAATTGTTGTTTCCATCCTATGCTGCCTTTTGAGTCATTCCATGTCATTTTAGCAAGCCATGACACCCACCATCTCAGATTGTTCTGAAATCTTTTCGGAAGTTAGAAACAGACACGATTAGCATTCCTGAAATGTATTTATTAGTATTTTTTTTTTTAGCCCTTTTTCATCATCATCATAGCCAAATTGGTAGTTACAGTCTTGTTCCATCGCTGCAACTCCCGTACGGACTCGGGAGAGGTGAAGGTCAAGAGCCGTGCGTCCTCCGAAACACAACCCCGCCAAGCCGTACTGCTTCTTGACACAATGCACACTTAACCCAGAAGCCAGCCGCACCAATGTGTCAGAAGAAACACCGTAAACCTGCCGGCCGTGTCAGCGTGCATGCGCCCAGCCCGCCAAAGTTGCTAGCGTGCGATGGGATAAGGACATCCCGGCCGGCCAAACCCTTCCCGAGTGGCGCAGCGGTCTAAGGCACTGCTGCTCAGTGCTAGAGGTGTCACTACAGACCCTGGTTCGATTCCAGGCTGCATCACAACCGGCCGTGATTGGGAGTCCCATAGGACGGCGCACAATTGGCCCAGCGTCAACCGGGTTAGGGTTTGGCCGGTGTAGGCCGTCATTGTAAATAAGAATTTGTTCTTAACTGACTATTTTGTTGAAATGTAATTTGATCTGAGAAATAAAAGCTAATTGATTGCACCCAAAGTGACCCTGTTAAAAATGATGTGAATCCTATAAAATTAAACAAATATAGTACGCCAAATCCAAATTGGACAAAATTTCTTCCTACGATTGAGTAAGACATGAGGATTCCAGTAAAATTGTCAACACTCTATAGCAATCCCACCCCAACAACCAGTATGCAGTATCGGTTCCATCTTTGACAAGTTGTATGGAGCTGCAGCTTGGAGTATTGCTTCTTCAACCCTAATGCATTAACTGTGAGTCTGGATGTTTTTTCCCCCCGTTCAGAGAAATTAGCCATTGCATTATTTACCATAAATACATTTTATCAATTTTGCTGGTCTCCATTTATTAAAATGGATCACAATATTTTCTTTGCAACTTTGGGTAGAAAACCAATTGCTTTTGCTCATGGTGAAAGTAAATTGTGGTCAAGCCAGTCCTCCATAAAAGCAATTCAGTTTGTCCTTCTCTTAGCAACCTAATGCTTCAACCCAAATCATCTTAAAATAGTCCCACAAAGTCCAGCAGTTCTTTGAGAGGGCTATCCGTATGGTGCAATTTTCATATAAAGATTTTTCTACAAGCCCAAAATTTGATGGAGAAATGGGCCAGTGACTAAAATGTAACAATCCTAATAAAATACAATTATGAACCATTGCAATCCAGTCGTATGTTTTTCAATACAATTATTAGAAAACGTCTCTTTTCGTAGTGTGAAATTTACCATTAAACCCAACCCAAAAACATTGCAAAACACTGTTCCGTGTGTTTGGGTCCTCCCCCCCCCCCCACTCACTGACAATCATTCAATTCGCCATGTCAGAATTTGAATTATTATTATTATTTTTTTAAATGGTTAAGTTAGTCTAGTCAGCTATCATGGCCCGAATTCCGACCAGGCATGCAGGGCACATGCCCAGGGGCTCTGACCTCCAGGGTGCCCCCATTGATTGATTAGTCGCTGTCACTCAGATAAATTAACATGGCATAAATCATGACAAAATGTGTAGAATTGCAGGAAATGTACATTTCTCTACTAGTCAAACTAAAACTGGAGAAAAATCCCCCCCCATGGCAAAATGAGTAAAATTGCACAACATTTTTCAAGAAAAAGCCACATTTCCTTTGGGTCACACGGCAAAATATGTAGAATTGCAGGAAATGTACATTTCTCTACACCGTCAAAAGGTTAAAGAAACCCTGGTCTAACTAATCCATACCTAAGGGAATATAAACCACAGAGGGGCCATTTCCTGGACACTAAATAAAGGCCTTTGCAGACTGTATGATATTAGCCGTCATATGCCACGATTGTACTGTCCAAGACAAAATTTCCACGTTGTAGGCAAAATCTTAGGTCGTAAACAGGGGCGAAAATCTGATATCAACTTTGGAGGGGACAATTACATGAAATTTTCTCAAGAGCAATTCCTGAGGGGGACACCAAAAGTAGTGCTGTAACACATAGCCTACATTGTAATATGGTAAATGTATATTGAGGAACCAAAGAAATAAGGTGTTTGCCGTACTCCTAACTACCGGTACCCAAAACTACACAACTAATCACAACAGCAATACCATTGCCTTTAACTAATCTTAGTTCAGTCACCAGTTTAAGTTGAGAGTGGGGGTATCCATGGCATTTTCCAATTATGTTCCTATTTTACAAGTCAAAAAAATTGAGAACCTTTCATAATGTTGCCAAACAAAGACTCAACAAACTTACCTGAGACTCCCTGTCTCTGCCAGTCTGTCCCTGCATATCTGTATCCTATAAATAACAATTTGCCAATTTGGGTGCAATCAGAGAGATCTAATTTCTGATACATTTCTCAGATATCAAATATTATTTCAACAAATTGTTTCAGGAATGCTACCATTTTCTGTTTCTAATCAAACAATTTCAGAACAATCTGAGATAGTGGGTGTCGAAATCCTCTTTATTGCGCTTTGAGGTGGAATGACTCAAGGTTAGCCTCCGTCTCTCCTTCAGACACCCTTTCATGTGAAGTGCGTTTACACTCATAGCTCACAAGAGGCTGTCTGCTATTGCTGTGCTCCAATTTCTGTAGTGTTCTTCATACTCTGCTTTCTTCCACAAAAATCTAGTCTCCTGATCTCTCACTTTGTTCCGCTAGCTTTCACTATGGATTTGATTAAGATCTCCTGGCTTCCACACACAGCCTACAAGCCACTGATGTGGACCTTTGGAACATCTACATTTGAATAACGTCACAGTAAATCCATTATATATTTTAGGCAGGTCAACAACAAGAAAACACACATGATATGAAGAATATGTAGCCTATTTCAGAAGAACAGAATAGTATAAGTTGACCTTATATGGCCTAGCCAGATCAGGGCCTATAGCTGTGGGCTATGCTAGATTATCTTGTAATTCCCGTGGCATTATTTTATATTAAGAAGAATAATTGAACATAGCTGAATAAAATAGAAACAATATTTTTCCCCAAATTATTTCAAATTACCTACACAAACAGCTAGCTAGAAAAAAAAGTTATTAACAAGATAAAAATGTATTAGAAGACTTAAAAGCAATACAAATAAAGTTGTCCAGTAGGCATCTACAGAGGGAGCTAAGAGCTGTGTTGTCTGTCATTTCCCAGGAGCTTCAGTAAAAAAGGCAGGGCCTCAGGTCTTAGCAGACACGTTGCCAAACTTTGAGCGGTATTGAGAGGTTAACAAAGAAAAATGTCCTCCTATATGCTTCATTTACATGTATTTATGCAACTTTAGTTGTGATACAAACGTTAGGCTATACGTTTTGATTTCTAAAACATTCTAGGCTGCATGATGCGACTAATGATTTGAAAAAAGTATCATGAAAGGAGTTGTGATCTGCTCTGTTTCTTGCTGAAGGCTGCACGCACACACTTCACAATTTGACAAGCACTTGATTCTCACCTGTCAAACTATTCTAAATTGAATATCGTCTTTACATATAGTCTATTAATGTGTGGAATTATTTTGATAAATAACATCAGTAGTCTCCACTTGCATAGCGAATGGAGGTTATGTGCGGTTCCGTTTTTAATTTGCCAGGTAGGCTACACTGGTTATAAAGTGAATATCTGCACCTCATTTTAACCAGGTAGGCTACACTGGTTATAAAGTGAATATCTGCACCTCATTTTAACCAGGTAGGCTAGTTGAGAACAACTTCTCATTTACAACTGCGACCTGGCCAAGATAAAACAAAGCAGTTCGACACAGAGTTACACATGGAATAAACAAACATACAATCAATAATACAGTAGAAAAAGTCTATATAGTGTGTGCAAATGAGGTAGGAAAAGGGAGGTAAGGCAATAAATAGGCCATGGTGGCAAAGTAATTACAATATAGCAATTAAACACTGGAATGGCAGATGTCCAGAAGATGAATGTGCAAGTAGAGATACTGGGGTGCAACTGAACTAAATTACTATTGCCCCGTAGCACTCACTTCTGTGTGCTTGGAGAGACTAGTCAAGGATTATATCACCTTACCGGTCACCCTAGACCCACTTACATTTGCTTACCGTCCCAATGGATCCACAGATGATGCAATCGCCATCACACTGCCCTATCCCATCTGGACAAGAGGAATTCCTATGTAAGAATTATGTTCATTGACAGCTCAGCATTCAACACCATAGTACCCTCCAAGTTCATTATTAAGCTCGAGGCCCTGGGTCTGAACCCCGCCCTGCGCAACTGGGTCGTGGGCTTCCAGACAGGCCTCCCCCAAGTGGTGACGGTAGGAAACAACACCTCCACTTTGCAGATCCTCAACACTGGGGCCCCACATGGGTGCGTGCTCAGCCTCCTCCTGCACTCCCTGTTCACCCATGGCCGAGCACACCTCCAACTCAATCATCAAGTTTGCAGACGACACAACAGTAGTGGGCTTGATTACCAACAATGACGAGACAGCCTACAGGGAGGAGGGGATGGCTCTGGGAGTGTGGTGCCAGGAAAATAACCTCTCACTCAACAAAACAAAGGTGATCGTGGACTTCAGAAAACAGCAGAGGGAGCACCCCCCATCCACATTGACGGGACCGCAGTGGAAAGCTTCAAGTTCCTCACCTGATGTCACAGGAAGGCCAAAAAGATCAAAGGACAACAAACACCCAAGCCACTGCCTGTTCACCCACTATCATCCAGAAGGCTAGGTCAGTACAGGTGCATCAAAGCTGGGACCGAGAGACTGAAAAACAGCTTCTATTTCAAGGCCATCTGACCGTTAAATAGCCATCACTAGCACATTAGAGGCTGCTGCCTATATACAGACTTGAAATCACTGGCCACTAATTAATGGAACACTAGTCACTTTAATGTTTACATATCTTGCATTCCTCATCTCATAAGTTTATACCGTATTCTATATCTTAGTCTATGCCTCTGACATTGCTCGTCCATATATTTATATATTCTTAATTACATTCCTGTACTTAGATTTGTGTGTATTGGGTATAGGTTGTGAAATTGTTAGATATTACTTCTGTCGGAGCGAGAAAGACAAGCATTTTGCCACAATAACATCTGCTGAACACGCGTATGTGACCAACAAAATTTGATTAGAGCACTGACTACCAGGCCATTATCGATTAGCCGTTAGCAAGTTTGGTAGAATACTAACCATCAACAGCATCAGAGCATAGTTTTGGAGAAGCCTAGTTACCGTGACTCAATGGTCACGTGGAATGTGACCGCGCTCAAGACTCATTACCGCCGGTGTGGCGGTAAGGTCACCGTAACAGCCCTAGTCAGGACACTAGTTCTACACTAAGCAAAATGGACCAAAGTGAGAGAACGGAGTGGAAAAGCTTGGAGTTGGAAAGTCTGATTATTTATAACTGCATCTGTTTAGTCTTCAGGGTCACTTTGTCCAGTGTAGGGTCTAACCTAACCCAGTGGTGCCAGGGCTCATAAAGAGATGTTATTAGGTCATGACCCAAAGGAAAGTAACCCCATATGCCCTTTCATACTACTGAGCCACACACAGCTGTACTAGCTGCTGGAACAGTATTGATCAGAGCCAGCATAGTGTAGTTTGACGGCACAATAGTATGAAATGGGTAATAGGAAACATTGTGTGCATGCGAGTTTGTGTCCCTGTGTGTGTGTGCGTGCCCCAAGGTCTGCTCGCTAACCACGGGTGTCTTCACAATAACAAACATCAAACAAGCAACAGAATGCTGACTAATGTCCCTGGGGAAGATAATTAATGACCTTTAAAACTCCAGCAAACCCAACTCCAGCAAACCCATCTCTTCCCAACACACACAAACCACTGCATCCTGGCAAGAGCTGAGAGGAATAGGCCATTCTTGGTGGAAGGGGTAAAGGGGGGGTGAGAGAGAGGAAAAACAGATAGAAGAGAAAGAAGAGAAAGAGGAGAAAGAGGAGAGAAGGAGAGAGGAAAGAAGAAAAGAAAAGAGGTTTGAGGGTCCACCTAGCCGACCACAAACTCAGCAAAAAAAGAAACGGCCCTTTTTCAGAAACCGGTCTTTGAAAGATAATTCGTAAAAATCCAAATAACTTCACAGATCTTCATTGTAAAGGGTTTAAACACCATTTCCCATGCTTGTTCAATGAACCATAAACAATTAATGAACATGCACCTGTGGAATGGTCGTTAAGAGACTAACAGCTTATAGACGGTAGGCAATTAAAGTCACAGTTGTTGAAAACTTAGGACACAAAGAGAGGCCTTCGACTGACTGAAAAGAAACACCAAAAGAAAGATGCCCAGGGTCCCTGCTCATCTGCGTGAACGTGCCTTTGGCATGCTGCAAGGAGGCATGAGGACTGCAGATGTGGCCAGGGCAATAAATTGCAATGTCCGTACTGTGAGGCGCCTAAGACAGCACTACAGGGAGACAGGACAGACAGCTGATCGTCCTCGTAGTGGCAGACCACATGTAACAACACCTGCACAGGATTGGTACAGTCGATCATCACACCTGCAGGATGGCAACAACAACTGCCCGAGTTACACCAGGAACGCACAATCCCTCCATCAGTGCTCAGACTATCCGCAATAGGCTGAGGGAGGCTGGACTGAGGGCTTGTAGGCCTGTTGTAAGGCAGGTCCTCACCAGACATCACCGCCAACAACGTCGCCTATGGGCACAAACCTACCGTCGCTGGACCAGACAGGACTGGCAAGAAGTGCTCTTCACTGACGAGTCGCGGTTTAGTCTCACCAGGGGTGATGGTCGGATTCACCTTTATCGTTGAAGGAATGAGCGTTACACCGAGGCCTGTACTCTGGAGCAGGATCGATTTGGAGGTGGAGGGTCCGTCATGGTCTGGGGCGGTGTGTCACAGCATCATCGGACTGAGCTTGTCGTCATTGCAGGCAATCTCAGCGCTGTGCGTTACAGGGAAGACCTCCCTCATGTGGTACCCTTCCTGCAGGCTCATCCTGACATGACCCTCCAGCATGACCACCAGACATACTGCTCGTTCTGTGTGTGATTTCCTGCAAGACAGGAATGTCAGTGTTCTGCCATGGCCAGCGAAGAGCCCGGATCTCAATCCCATTGAGCACGTCTGGGACCTGTTGGATCAGACGGTGAGGGCTAGGGTCATTCCCCCCAGAAATGTCTGGGAACTTGCAGGTGCTTGGTGGAAGAGTGGGGTAACATCTCACAGCAAGAACGGGCAAATCTGGTGCAGTCCATGAGGAGGAGATGCACTGCAGAACTTAATGCAGCTGGTGGTCACACCAGATACTGACTGTTACTTTTGATTTTGACCCCCCTTTGTTCAGGGACACATTATTCCATTTCTGTTAGTCACATTTAAAAAATAATTTCACCTTTATTTAACCAGGTAGGCAAGTTGAGAACAAGTTCTCATTTACAATTGTGACCTGGTCAAGATGAAGCAAAGCAGTTTGACACATACAACAGAGTTACACATGGAGTACAACAAACATACAGTCAATAATACAGTAGAAAAATAAGTCTATATACAATGTGAGCAAATGAGGTGAGATAAGGGAGGTAAAGGCAAAAAAGGCCATGGTGGCGAAGTAAATACAATATAGCAAGTAAAACACTGGAATGGTAGATTTGCAGTGG
Source organism: Salmo trutta (assembly GCF_901001165.1). Lineage (NCBI taxonomy): Eukaryota > Metazoa > Chordata > Actinopteri > Salmoniformes > Salmonidae > Salmo > Salmo trutta. Next base: position 42,034,325 of record NC_042981.1, on the reverse strand, counting down.
AAGAAAGTGCAAAGTAGAAATAGAAATAATGGGGTGCAAAGGAGCTAAATAAATAAATAAATAAATACAGTAGGGGAAGAGGTAGTTGTTTGGGCTAAATTATAGATGGGCTATGTACAGGTGCAGTAATCTGTGAGTTGCTCTGACAGCTGGTGCTTAAAGCTAGTGAGGGAGATAAGTGTTCCCAGTTTCAGAGATTTTTGTAGTTCGTTCCAGTCATTGGCAGCAGAGAACTGGAAGGAGAGGAGGCCGAAGGAGGAATTGGCTTTGGGGGTGACCAGAGAGATATACCTGCTGGAGCGCGTGCTACAGGTGGGTGCTGCTATGGTGACCAGCAAGCTGAGATAAGGGGGGACTTTACCTAGCAGGGTCTTGTAGATGACCTGGAGCCAGTGGGTTTGGCAACGAGTATGAAGCGAGGGCCAGCCAACGAGAGCGTACAGGTCGCAGTGGTGGGTAGTATATGGGGCTTTGGTGACAAAACGGATGGCACTGTGATAGACTGCATCCAATTTATTGAGCAGGGTATTGGAGGCCATTTTGTAAATGACATCGCCGAAGTCGAGGATCGGTAGGATGGTCAGTTTTACGAGGGTATGTTTGGCAGCATGAATGAAGGATGCTTTGTGGTGAAATAGGAAGCCAATTCTAGATTTAACTTTGGATTGGAGATGCTTAATATGAGTCTGGAAGGAGAGGTTTATAGTCTAACCAGACACCTAGGTATTTGTCGTTGTCCACATATTCTAAGTCAGAACCGTCCAGAGTAGTGATGCTGGACGGGCGGGCAGGTGCAGGCAGCGATCGGTTGAAGATCATGCATTTAGTTTTACTTGTATTTAAATGCAGTTGGAGGCCACGAAAGGAGAGTTGTATGGCATTGAAGCTCATCTGGAGGGTTGTTAACACAGTGTCCAAAGAAGGGCCAGAAGTATACAGAATGGTGTCGTCTGCATAGAGGTGGATCAGAGACTCACCAGCAGCAAGAGCGACATCATTGATGTATACAGAGAAGAGAGTCGGCCCGAGAATTGAACCCTGTGGCACCCCCATAGAGACTGCCAGAGGCCCGGACAACAGGCCATCCGATTTGACACACTGAACTCTATCAGAGAAGTAGTTGGTGAACTAGGCGAGGCAATCATTTGAGAAACCAAGGCTGTTGAGTCTGCCGATGAATGTGGTGATTGACAGAGTCGAAAGCCTTGGCCAGGTCAATGAATATGGCTGCACAGTATTGTTTCTTATCGATGGTGGTTATGATATCGTTTAGGACCTTGAGCATGGCTGAGGTGCACCCATGACCAGCTCTGAAACCAGATTGCATAGTGGAGAAGGTGCGGTGGGATTCGAAATGGTCGGTAATCTGTTTGTTGACTTGGCTTTCGAAGACCTTAGAAAGGCAGGGTACAATAGATATAGGTCTGTAGCAGTTTGGGTCAAGATGTCCCCCCCTTTGAAGAGGGGGATGACCGCAGCTGCTTTCCAATCTTTGGGAATCTCAGACGACACAAAAGAGAGGTTTAACAGGCTAGTAATAGGGGTTGCAACAATTTCGGCAGATCATTTTAGAAAGGGTCCAGATTGTCTAGCCCGGCTGATTTGTAGGGGTCCAGATTTTGCAGCTCTTTCAGAACATCAGTGGAGGTAAACCTAGGCATTGAGTGATGAACTTGTTCAGTTTGTGTCTCAGTTGTTGAATCTTGTTATGTTCATACAAATATTTACAAATGTTAAGTTTGCTGAAAATAAACGCAGTTGACAGTGAGAGGACGTTAGTTTTTTTTGCTGAGTTTATCAACACATCACACGTGAACATCATGACTGATTGAGCGGTTCTGAATCAGACAGCCACCAACAACGAAAAGGAAGAGGGGACCCCCCCTTAGCCTTACTGGAATGGAACAGCCCCATATGTTTCCAGTTAAAGAAGTCCTCCAGTGATGTTTGAACTTTTACTGTTGAAAAGAGATATCCCAAGTATAAATATAGTAAAGTACACACTGAAGCAGTGGCATTCCAAGTCGGAAACTCTGGCATCTTTCTAGAGCTCCGACATTCAGACCTGAAGATCAAGTCGGTAGATCTTGGCTTGCTTTTTGACTGCAAAAGTGACTCAGAAAAGGTTGGTGACCACTGCACTAAAGGGTAAAAAAAACAAAAAAACATTAAGCACAATTTAACACATTTAAAGAGTAAGGCCTTCAAGGAGTTGGTCTGATTGGAAGTTTGCTTGAGGAACGATAGAGGAGCCATAGAGAAAAGAGGAAAGTCCCACCCCCCACTTGTGCCATGTCATGACATACCTAGACCACCTATTGAGATGTGCCTTTGATTAAGTAAATTAGGTGAAAAATGAGACTGGAGTGCCACTTTAAGAGGGAGAGAGAAAGTGGGTGTTGAGAGGGGGTGGGGGAGAATAGTGGAGTTGGGGTCTCAACTGCTGAACTGTAGGGACTGACAAACATTTCCCCAACTTTGGCTCGCTCTGACAGTTAAACCCCCAAAATGGAAAACAGACTATTTCAGAGTTTGGAAAAACAAGTCACTTTTTTACATTGGCGTCCAAGACTCATTTCGAAATTTAAACTCCATCCAAGTTTACTGACGACGCTGTTCAACTTCATGTTAGCATTGTGAAACTGGTGATTCATTGTTTGGTCACATCAAAGTAGGAAGCAAAGTTTCTTCAAAAAGGTGCCAGAATCTGACATAGAAGCGTGTACAGTATTCTTCATCGCTGGACTTAGACAATATCAGCATGCCAAACTGGTGGGTGACTTGATCATTCTAACCATCCTGCCAACAAAGCAACTATATTATAAGCCAAAGTGTGTGGTAGGTGGACAGTGGGCACACACACTCGTGTGCACACAAACACACACACACACGGGGGCGCCCTACTTGACCTCTTGAGTCTGAACTAAACACTGTCAGTCAAACAGCTAGCATCGAGCCCATTGTCAAACACACTGTCATTAGTCTCAGACCACAGGAGGCTGCTGATAATAAATGGCTGGAACGGCGCAAACGGAATGGCATCAAACACTTGGAAACCATGTGTTGGGTGTAATTGTTACCATTCCACAAATTCCGCTCCAGTTATAAGCACTAGCCCGTTTGCCCCGATTAAGGTGCCACCAACCTCCTGTGTCTCAGACAGACAGGAGTGGCTCAGCCAACACGTCCCATACAATGTCAGCCTCTGTTTCATCCACAAACAAATGAACCATAATGAGACCTCATCCCACACCCAAGTCTCTTATTAAAGCCTGCAGTTGTTTTAATATGCATTGGGTGTCTGTAATACAGTGTGTGTGTGTGTGTGTGTGTGTGGCGAGGAGCCACTTACTGATTCCAGAGCTGTGGATGGCCTTGATCATCTTCTTCATCCTCTGCAAGGTGCTCTGGTCCATCTCCATTGACTGCAACACAGAGAGAGAAGACGAGAGTTAATGAAACATACACAGAGTGTGAAAAACATTAAGAACACCTGCTCTTTCTATGACAGACTGACCAGGTGAAAGATATGATCCCTTATTAACATCACTTGCTAAATCCACTTCAATCAGCATAGATGAAGGGGAGGAGACAGGTTAAAGAAGGATTTTTATGCCTTGAGACATGGATTGTGTATGTATTGCCATTCAGAGGGTGAATGGGCAAGACAACATTTTTAAGTGCCTTTGAACGGGGTATGGTAGTAGGTGCCAGGTGCACCGGTTTGTATCAAGAACTGCAACGCTCCTGGGTTTTTCACACTCAACAGTCCTGTGTGTATCAAGAATAGTCCACAACCCAAAGGACATCCAGCCAACTTGACAACTGTGGGAAGCATTGGAGTCAACATGGGCCAGCATCCCTTTGGAACGCTTTCTACACCTTCCATAACCAGATGAATTGAGGCTGTTCTGAGGGCAAAAGGGGGTGCAAGTCAATGTTTTGCACAGTGTATAGTGTCATATTGACTCCAGTCCATTAGCAGCAGAAGGTTTAAGGAAGACAAAGGCCGATCCTTCCCTATGGGGTAAATCCTAACTTGTGATCTGCCTATGCATGCAAATCTGGCTTTGACATAGTTACATGCGCAGACAGATGCATTGCCGTCAACGGGAGATCGGAGCAAAAAAAATGTCAACGTTACACCACAGACTAAGTTATAATTTCACCTAGTAGAACTGACAAAGAGCAACAGTGAAAGAAATGTAACCTGTCGGGAAGGTCTATAGGGAAACCGCAATTCTTTGACTGTCTAGCAGCGGTCATGGTGACCCAGAAGTTCCCACGCCGTGACTAACTTTGCGTTAACAGGTGAATCAGTGGTTAATCCATCTAGCACCACCACGCTTGTCATCATTGGGCTGATGATGTCTCTCATGCACCAGCCACCGACCTCACCTGTCGTTTTTCAGGTTAACCGCCCTAACGTGCGTCAACATGTTGTAACTTCGCTCTACTCGGTTTGCTTAAGAACAGGGGTATTCAAATCTTTCCCTACAAGGTCTGGAGTACTGCTTACATGTACTGTTTACCTGTTCTACCTGATCATTCATTACACCCACCTGGTGGCCCGGGTCTAAATCAGTCCCTGAGGGGAAGAGTGGGGGGGAAAGCAGTTGAACTGGCTTCAAGTTACAGACTTGAATTTTAAGGAACGTAGCTAGCTACATGACACTCCTTTGGCACCAAAAAAGTTTATATATACAGCTAAAGTTACAGTTACTGGACCAGTCGTGGTGATTGTGTTTATATAGCCTAACAACAGCCCTTCTCATTACGGTAGACTTCCCATGTCTTATTTCTCTAATGAAAAACTGCATGGGACTTTAAAATGTATGGAGACTTAGAAAATGGAGTAACTCCTCCCTTACTTTCCACTGTTTCACAGTCAACCTCTGAGCAAGTGAGCGGGGCCAAGTTGGAGTCAGGGCAAGACTGTGGTCAAAGTGAAAAAGTAAGGTCAAACTATTACACTTCGATGTCAAATCTGTTGACTTAAGTCTAAAAGGGTTAAGGTGATGGCTCCATTCCAATATGAGGCAATGTCACCATCTAACAAAGGAAATAACCTTATTCAAACCTCTCCTTGTACACAATGTCCAAGTACAGGTCAGACCACCATGGTGCAGTTCCAGCACACCCTGTTAAGGCTCAATCAAAGGCTTGTTACGCTGCCTAACCCCTAGTGCAGTGTTTCTCAACCCTGGTCCCAGAGTACCCCCAACAGTACACATTTCCATTGTAACCCTGGACAAGCACACCTGATTCAACTTGTCAATTAATTGTCAAGCCCTCAATGAGTTGAATGAGGTGTGTTTGTCCAGTGTTACAACGTATACTGTTGGGGTTACTCAAGGACCAGGGTTGGGAAACACTGCCTTAGTGTGCATATAGCATAAAACCTGAGATCCTGAGGACCAGACCCTGTCATTCACCCCTGCTGTGGCCTGTCTGCAGCATTGAATACACACACACACACACACACAATTCCCTACACTCTTGAGAAGAGCAAAACGGTTACACCCATAAATAAAACGGTTACCATTGACACGAACTGGGTGTATGCTCAACAAACAATGCCATCTTTCCTCTATTCTTGTTGTATGTTTCGCAAACCTTGGACACGTCACTATCATTATAGCAGTTCCTGGCTTTGGTGTGTTTGCGCTAAGTGCCTTTATGAGTGTGTGACTGTGTGCATCCGTGCTACATGTCTGTATGTGTGTGTGTGTGTCAGCCTAGCAACATTTTAGAGAGGCCCCAATCTTGGCAGTGTAGAGACGTTTAAAAAAAAAAAATGTAAAAAAGGTGCAAAATGCAGAACTCGCTCCATTTCCTGGTTGCTAAAGTTCTAGAAGTTTGCCTAATTTCAGTTTATGTGACAAAACAATCAAGTATCGTGAAGAGAATCATTGTACCATCTAAACCGCTGTGAAATATCTTTTCCATAACCAAAAATATTATATTTTCAGCTGTTAAAAGCTAGCATACAAAAAACAAAAGTAAAAGAAGCAAAAATAAACTTAACGGGAAGCATAGAAATAGCGCACATAGACTTGCTTTCAATGAGTGACAGATCTATAACTCACAATTCTGTGTGAATTTGGTCAGGTTGTCGTTGAAGTTTTTACTCTAATTTCCTGAGCTTCTACATATTCTGGCATGAAGCCGTGAGAATGTTGCAGTTTTAAGGTTTGCTGCAATTCTATGCATTTTGCCATGGCTAATGCCACAGCATTCTTTTGCTAAAACAATAATGAAAACTTCTAAATTAATAGACTTTGGAACGTTCAATTCTCCATGAATGTCTAGCTTTTATTTTGGTGCTTGTTAGTTCAATATATATATTTTTTTATTATTATTTTTTCTACATACTTTATATCTGTTTAAGCTGTTTGTTTACATTGAAAACATTTTTCCATCCCTAAAGTTTGTGCATATATTATGACGACATTGTTATGTTTTGAACTTCGGTAAGTTTATTTATGTTTTTTTTCCTCCCTCTCTCTCGACTGCGCTCGCACAAAAATGTTTTTATTGAGGCAAGACAATTGCGCGACATAGATGTCCTCTGCAAAAACGTCGAAATTAATGACAGATTTCTAGAGTTATTTTAGATTAATTAAGATTATTTTTAGGAAGTGGCTATGGCGTCTCAAAATGGACAAACAGTACTGAACGTTTTTTCTCGTTTTTCAAGCGAAGGTCTTTTAAGGGAGTATGCCAGCACACTCGTTCGGTTCGCCTAGTGGACTTCGGCTAGCTTCCAGGCGAACTGAAGTATGCTGACCCCTTAACGGTTCGGTACATATTTCGGTTTTGGAGTCACGGGTTGGTTTCGGTACAGCAGGAAAATGCCATTCACAATGTTCTTTGCATTGTCTGTTGTAACCGGATTGTTATGTTGGGCTCTCAAGTTTCCATTCTGATGCTGCGTTTATAACCATGTGGGAGGTGGGAATTTACCCGTTGGACGCGTTCATGTGATTTAGAAACACCGATTGGCTAATGGCCAACAAGCTGTGTCAACCATAGATGTACTTTTAGTTTATCATGCTTTTAAACAAATTATAGAGTTCAAAAACCACAATATAGATTTGTATAAATAATGCATTTAATTTTGAGGTCAAACCATACAAACCATACTCAATATGGTTGCAATGGGCTTGGAAAACTGCCGAAAATTATGTTTAGAGTTCATTTCCTTAGTAGGTGATGTCAGAGGTCACCAAGTGGCTGCTCAGGATGATAGACGAGTTTCCCACTAGTACGACGACATGACCTCCTTCAGTGCCAGATGCAAACTTGTGACACAAAGGGGGAGTCCCACTCCGGGGTAATGTGATGGGCTGTCACTGCATGGTGGTGGAAAATTGTGTTTCATAAAGTACGCACGCATATTTTCCCGCCATTAAATAAAGTTCATGTGGAAATCGAAGCCTATGCAGCCTGAATGGAGAACGTTTTCGGTACGAACCGTTCAACGAGACATACGAATGCATTGCCAGCAGCATATAATTCATTTGGACGGTAAATTGACACGACTCACTTTCGCCATCTGCTGGCCTTGGGCTAAGGCTATACCCATTGTAAGACAAAGCTCAACATGCTGCTGTTGCTTTTGAATTGTTTTATGTTATTTAACCTTTAACTACGCAAGTCAGTCAGTTAAGAACAAATTCTTATTTACAATGATGGCCTACACCGGCCAAACCCCGGACGACGCTGAGCCAATTGTGCGCCGCCCTATGGGACTCCCAATCACGGCCGGTTGCGATACAGCCTGGATTCAAACCAGGGTGTCTGTAGTGACGCCTCTAGCACTAAATTGCAGTGCCTTAGATCGCTGCGCCACTCGGGAGCTTAGTTCAGGGTTCCCAAACTTGGTCCTGCCCCCCCCGATTCAAGTAATCAACGTTATATCGAGTTGGTTATTTTCATCAGCGGTGTTGCGTTACGGTAAAATATATTTATACATAGTCTACTTTTATAAATGACAAAGTGAACTTGGCAAAAAACTGTTTCGCTTGGCTAGTTTACTCACTGGAGTTTCGTCTACCTATCGGTTCACCTCCCACCACTAACTGTCAACAACAAGTTACCTGCGGACAGGTAAACAATAGTGCGCACTGAACGCCCAGCTCACCTCTTCGACTGCCGAAACAGTGTTCCGACATTCGCTCATTTTGGACTGAAAAATCGAGGTAGCCGGTGATGCCAAGTCCTCGTTTGTCAGGGCAACAAAGTCCGAAATGCTGATGTGCTCCGGCATGTTGCTCTCCAAATAAAAAGGTCCTGAAGACATTTAAAAGGTCGTTAAAGTTTCAAACACGCATGTTTCCGCGGGAAATGCACTCGTTCTCCTTTGTGGAAAAGGCAACCACAAAAGGTAAAATTCCCCGCGACAGCATTCCCACGTCCACAGCTATATGAGTGAAAGTTGACGGTTGTCCGATTTTTCTCACACTGCGGTGCAATTCGAGTGAGGTCCACTGCTGACTACAATATGATAGCAGCACTAAAGATGACGTCACTTTCATACGGTATTAAGAAAACCTTCAAAATAAAAAGCACGCATTTCAAAACATTGCAAAGTGGATCACTGTTTCAAAAGATGTTACATTTTTATCAATGTCGATTTTGTTGTGAATGCCAAAAATGTACATGAAAAAAAATACAATGTTGACACTGGTATTGACAATATTGGGTTATAGCGAAAAAACGATTATTTGTGCAGATGTAAATGCGGGGTTGGGATCAGTCGAGTGGGGTCTGTAGACTCTATATATGGTGTCATTTCATGGGACGCTGAATAATACGGAGTGTTGCTAGTCTTTTGCTACACCCATTCCATAGGCCACAACGCAAATCACTTTTAATATGAAATACATAATTGGCTTATAGTGAAAAATATATGATTTCTGTCGATGTAAAAGTGGGGTTGGGAGTTTAGAATACAGTGATCTGCATTATGGCCTATGGAATGGGTATAGTAAAAGACTAGCAACACTACGTATTATTCAGAGCCCCATGAAATGACACCATATTTAAATTCTACAGACCTACTGAGTAATCCAAACCCCACTTTTACATCGGCACATAGAGTAGTTTATTTTCTCTATAAACCAATATGTAATTCATATGCATTGTATTACATTGCAGTGAATGGAGTGGGTGGAGTAAGGAGTCACCAGCACTCTGTATTAAACCCATTGCCCAACAGAATAGACCAATTACATTTTTGTATACTCTATTGAGTAATTCCAATTACATATATTTGTATTTTATTAAAAGTGCATTTCTTTACATAGCCTTAGCTTTCAATATACCAGTATTGGTGTAAACTTTCAAAAGAAATGCTGGTGTAAATAATACAATATTAAATATAACAGTACGTTAAATTATATATATTTTTAAGTAGTTGCAATGCTGTGAAACATAGTCGTACTGCACTAAAGTGAGAGAAAAAATGTAGCATGTGTGCAGTGAAAACAGTGGACTACACAGATAGGGAGACTCTTATTTTGAAGAAGAAACAAATCCGCGCTTTGTGCTGCCAGCATAATATCCTGCTGCCAGGAGAACGGTAATCCACTGCTGGCTCTGTGCGTGCAATTAGGGAGGGAGTAATTCCATCATCACGTGGGAATGTTTGTGCTTTCTGGCATTCTGAATGAGACTCGTTAAGAATGGACCTGCGGTCTTCTGCCGTCTCCTTTCCCCTCAACTCCATGCAAACGCTAGTGTGCAGTGAAAACACACAGATTACTACACAGATTAATAGGGCGTCACACGCAATAAAATCCAATGAAAGCGTGCTGGGTGGTATGCTATAAGGGAATGGGGCAGGGTCTGGATTTAATAAGAAAGTTGATGCTCAGTTACTGCATTTCATTACAATTTAAAAACTCTAAAATGCTATTTGGAGAGCAAAAAAATGCAAGCAAAAATTACCCCAGCCACACATTGGTTGCTGTAGCTTCATTCGCCTCAGTCAATCTACAAACACATAGCCTAATAGCTATACAATTAGCTGCTACACATTAGCTCAAATTAACTCAGCACCAAGATTAAAAACTATAATTTAATACGTACAGAGTGATCTATTAACAGAACAAGTATTTTATTAACAAAAGGTAAACAAATACCTTTGCTTTACATAACTTTTTTGTTGTTGCAGTTTTACAGTTAATTTCCTGCAATTCTACAAATTATGCCATGTTAAAGGAAAACATTTTAAAAAATGTCAACTTTATATTCATCTCCAGCCCTACCTCAACATCAACATATGTGAAAATAGCGCGTTTCTATGTTCTGTAGTAAATAAGATAGAGGAAGTTAAGTGTTTCCAATGTCATCAACCAATTAGTAGACAATTAATCCGCAATTAGTAGGCAATGCCTACACATAATTGGTTAAAATCACGCGATGTACACAGATGTTATTGGAAACACTTATCTTCCTCTATTCTTTTTCACAAAACATAGAAATGTGCCATTTTTACATATGTTGATGTTGGGGTGGTGCTGGAGATGATGAATATGAAGTAAAAATATATATATTTACCTTTAATATTATATCTGAGTGAGAGTGACTACCAAAATCAATGGGGGCCCCCTGGAGGTCAGGGCCCCTGATCACATGTCCTGCGTTTGCCCAGTCGGTAATTTGGTCATGATTACTACGAGTTTCGATAGCTGACTAGACTAACTAGACTAATTTTCCAATCTATTTTTTTAAACTAATTGAGTGACTGTCAGTGAGAGACATATAACCAAAAAAATGCTGATGCACAACCAAGTTTCGAAATTGCACTTTGTGTATTCTACTGTTCTAACTCAACAGTAAGTTGAAACTCAGAGTTCCCAAAAAAATAAATAATGTTTTTGGTTTTTTTGTTTTTAAATGTGAAAAAATTACAGAGGTGTCCTCATATGTAGCTATGGCCCTGTGTGAAATCAAAGCAAAATGTTTCTTTTTAAAGGTCAAACTAACTTTTAGCCTATATACCTATTAAGCACCTATTTCAATGCTTTAATTGGTGTATTTCACCAAATAAGTCAAATTATAGCTGTGATATTATATGGTAAACCTTGTCTCTTCACTGGAAAACCTTTTATCTCAGCCCCTCCAATTCCCTGCCGGGTATAGATATAGTATGACTCTGTTGGGCCCCAGTGCAGGTAATACTCTAGTAGTAAACCCTTATATAGCTGCCCTTGACATGAATGTTTCATCTTACATGTGTGTTTTGGAATATCCGACTCCTAATTCCAGCTATTATACAATCTGCCAACATTTGAAAGGAATGATATCAAAGCACTTTTCCAGAAGGAAGCTACGTTTCAGACGGAAAACCTTTGGGTGCAATATACTCCAGGTTTGACTGTTTTCCAAGCCCATTGCAACCATATTGAGTATGGTTTGTATGGTTTGACCTCAAAATCACATATTTTCATGTCCCCCCCATCCCCAGTGAAAGTTGCACCCCTGCCTATCATCCAATTTGGACCTAACCTTTATTTAACTATGAGTAAGACAAAGAAATGGTCGAAAAGCCACCCACAACCCCCCACACCCCATATCAATCCCACCCCAACAACAAGTATACAGTATCAGTTTTCTATGTCTGACTAGTAGTATGGAGCTGCGGCTTGAAGTACTGTTTCTTCACCCTATATAATCTATTCTCAGTGAATTTGTTGATGTTTTTTATTTGTGTGTCACGGAGGCTCTCCGCACTGCTAAAGCTAACTTTCTCTCCTCTGCTCTCATCCTTCTAGACCTATCTGCTGCCTTTGATACTGTGAACCATCAGATCCTCCTCTCCACCCTCTCCGAGTTGGGCATCTCCGGCGCGGCCCACGCTTGGATTGCGTCCTACCTGACAGGTCGCTCCTACCAGGTGGCGTGGCGAGAATCTGTCTCCGCACCACGTGCTCTCACCACTGGTGTCCCCCAGGGCTCTGTTCTAGGCCCTCTCCTATTCTCGCTATACACCAAGTCACTTGGCTCTGTCATATCCTCACATGGTCTCTCCTATCATTGCTATGCAGACGACACACAATTAATCTTCTCCCTTCTCCCTTCTGATAACCAGGTGGCGAATCGCATCTCTGCATGTCTGGCAGACATATCAGTGTGGATGACGGATCACCACCTCAAGCTGACCCTCGGCAAGATGGAGCTGCTCTTCCTCCCGGGGAAGGACTGCCCGTTCCATGATCTCGCCATCACGGTTGACAACTCCCTTTTTTCCTCCTCCCAGAGTGCTAAGAACCTTGGCGTGATCCTGGACAACACCCTGTCGTTCTCCACTAACATCAAGGCGGTGACCCGATCCTGTAGGTTCATGCTCTACAACATTCGCAGAGTACGACCCTGCCTCACACAGGAAGCGGCGCAGGTCCTAATCCAGGCACTTGTCATCTCCCGTCTGGATTACTGCAACTCGCTGTTGGCTGGGCTCCCTGCCTGTGCCATTAAACCCCTACAACTCATGCAGAACGCCGCAGCCCGTCTGGTGTTCAACCTTCCCAAGTTCTCTCACGTCACCCCGCTCCTCCGCTCTCTCCACTGGCTTCCAGTTGAAGCTCGCATCCGCTACAAGACCATGGTGCTTGCCTACGGAGCTGTGAGGGGAACGGCACCTCCATACCTTCAGGCTCTGATCAGGCCCTACACCCAAACAAGGGCACTGCGTTCATCCACCTCTGGCCTGCTGGCCCCCCTACCTCTGAGGAAGCACAGTTCCCGCTCAGCCCAGTCAAAACTGTTCGCTGCTCTGGCACCCCAATGTTGGAACAAGCTCCCTCACAATGCCAGGACAGCGGAGTCAATCACCACCTTCCGGAGACACCTGAAACCCCACCTCTTTAAGGAATACCTGGGATAGGATAAAGTAATCCTTCTAACCCCCCCCCCCTAAAAGATTTAGATGCACTATTGTAAAGTGGTTGTTCCACTGGATATCATAAGGTGAATGCACCAATTTGTAAGTCGCTCTGGATAAGAGCGTCTGCTAAATGACTTAAATGTAATGTAAATGTAATTTGTTTGGTTTATGTCCCATTATACATCCTGATATTTCCAGGTTCTGACCACTAGATGGTGCTGGGGTGTGGGGGGTCCATGGGGGGGCTTTTAACCATTTCTTTAGATTCCTCATGTCTTACTCATTGTTAGAAAAAGTTTGGTCCAAATGTTTTGAATATTAGATGAATCCTATAAATTCAAATTACCAATTTGGGTGCAATCAATTTGCTTAATTTCTCAGGGATCAAATTATATTTAAACAAAATAATGTTGCAGGAATGCTAATCTTATCTGTTTCTAACCATAGAAACAATATGTGATGGCGGGTGTCGAAAACCTCTTTCTTGTGCTTTTTGAGGTGGAACGACTCTTTTGAAGTTGGCATCTATCTCTCTCTCTCTCCTTCAGGCGCCCTTTGGTGTCTGCTATCGCTGTGCTCCACTTTCTGCAGTGTTATTCATAATCTTTGACTTTATCCACAGAAATCTAGTCACCTGTTCTCTCACTTTGGTCCACTAGCTTTCACCAAGGCTTTGTCCTTAGCGAACTTAGTCAGGACAATAGTTCTACACTAAGCAAAGTTAGAGAATGGAATAGGAATAGGAAGGCTTGGAGTTGAAAAGTCTGTGATTATTTATAACGGTGTCTGTTTAGTCTTCAAAGTGAAGGCAATTCCCTTGCAGACAAAGTTCTGTAATCAGGAGTTAAATTAACACTGTAAAGAGTTAAATTAACAACCAGTGGTGTAAAATAACAACCTTTTGGTGTTAATAACCAGAGGTGAACCAAAACCATGCCCATCAATATCATATTTTCCCAATCTGTTATGGCATATCCAGTGCCTTCAGAAAGTATTCATACTTTTATTCCACATTTTGTTGTGTTACAGCCTGAATTCAAAATTTATTAAATATATTTTTTCTCACCCATCTACACAAAATACCCCATAATGACAAAGTGAAAACATGTTATAAGACATTTTTGCTAATTTATTGAAAATGAAATACAGAATTATCTGATTTACATAAGTATTCACATCTCTGAGTCAGTACTTTGTAGAAGCAACTTTGGCAGTGATTACAGCTGTTAGAATTTATGGGTAAGTCTCTTAAAGCTTTCCACACCTGGATTGTGCAACATTTGGCAGTTATTCTTATAAAAATTCTTCAAGCTCTGTCAAAATCGTTGTTGAATAAATGCTAGACATCCATTTTCAGGTCTTGCCATGGATTTTCAAGTACAGTTGAAGTTGGTAGTTTACATAAACTTAGGTTAAAACTTGTTTTTCAACCACTCCACAAATTTCTTGTTAACAAACTATAGTTCTGGAAAGTTGGTTAGGACATCTACTTTGTGCATGACACAAGTAATTTTTCCAACAATTGTTTACAGACAGATTATTTCACTTATAATTCACTGTATCACAATTCCAGTGGGTCAGAAGTTTACATACACTAAGTTGACTGTGCCTTTAAACAGCTTGGGAAATTCCAGAAAACGATGTCATGGCTTTAGAAGCTTCTGATAGGCTAATTGACATCATTTGAGTCAATTGGAGGTGTACCTGTGGATGTACTTCAAGGCCTACCTTCAAACTCAGTGCCTCTTTTCTTGACATTATGTGAATATTCAAAAGAAATCAGCCCATACCTCAGAAAAAAAAATTGTAGACCTCCACAAGTCTGGTTCATCCTTGGGAGCAATTTCCAAACGCCTGAAGGTACCACGTTCATCTGTACAAACAATAGTATGCAAGTATAAACACCATGGGACCACTCAGCCGTCATACCACTCAGGAAGGAGACGCATTCTGTCTCCTAGAGATGAATGTACTTTGGTGCGAAAAGTGCAAATCAATCCCAGTACAAGAGCAAAGGACCTTGTGAAGATGCTGGAGGGAACAGTAAAACGAGTCCTATAGCAACATAACCTGAAAGGCCGCTCAGCAAGGAAGAAGCCACTGCTCCAAAACCGCCATAAAAGAGCCAGACTACGGTTTGCAACTGCACATGGGAACAAAGATCGTACTTTTTGGAGAAATATCCTCTGGTCTGATGAAATAAAAATAGAACTGTTTGGCCATAATAACCCTTGTTATGTTTGGAGGAAAAAGGGGGAGGCTTGCAAGCCGAAGAACACCATCCCAACGGTGAAGCACGGGGATGGCAGCATCATGTTGTGGGGGTGCTTTGCTGCAGGAGGGACTGGTGCTCTTCACAAAATGGATAGCATCATGATGCAGGAAAATTATGTGGATATATTGAAGCAACATCTCAAGACATCAGTCAGGAAGTTAAAGCTTGGTCGCAAATGGGTCTTCAAAATGGGCAATGACCCCAAGCATACTTCCAAAGTTGTGGCAAAATGGCTTAAGGACAAGAAAGTCAAGGTATTGGAGTGGCCATCACAAAGCCCTGACCTCAATCCCATAGAAAATTTGTGGGCAGAACTGAAAAAGTGTGTGCAAGCAAGGAGGCCTACAATCCTGATTCAGTTACACCAGCTCTGTCAGGAGGAATGGGCCAAAATTCACCCAACTTATTGTGGGAAGCTTGTGGAATGCTACCCAAAACATTTGACCCAAGTTAAACAATTTAAAGTCAATGCTACCAAATACTAATCGAGTGTATGTAAGCTTCTGACCCACTAGGAATGTGATGAAATAAATAAAAGCTGAAATAAATCATTCTCTCTAGTATTATTCTGACATTTCACATTCTTATAATTAAGTGGTGATCCTAACTGACCTAAGACAGGGAATTTTTACTACGATTAAATGTCAGGAATTGTGAAAAACTGAGTTTAAATGAATTTGGCTAAGGTGTATGTAAACTTCCGACTTCAACTTTATACAGTACCAGTCAAACAAAAGTTTGGACACACGAACTCATTTAAGGGTTTTTCTTTATTTTTACTTTTTTCTGCATTGTAAAATAATAGTGAAGACATCAAAACTATGAAATAACACATATGGAATCATGTAGTAACCAAAAAAGTGTTAAACAAATCAAAATATATTTTATATTTGAGATTCTTTAAAGTAGCCACCCTTGCCACCCTTGCTTTGCACACTTTTGTCATTCTCTCAACCAGCTTCACCTGGAATGTTTTTCCAACAGTCTTGAAGGAGTTCACACATATGCTGAGCACTTGTTGGCTGCTTTTCCTTCACTCTGCGGTCCAACTCATCCCAAACCACTCAATTGGGTTGAGGTAAGGTGATTGTGGAGGCCAGATCATCTGATGCAGTACTCTGTCACTCTCCTTCTTGGTCAAATAGCCCTTAAACAGCCTGGAGGTGTGTTGGGTCATTGTCCTGTTAAAAAACAAATTATAGTCCCACTAAGTGCAAACCAGATGGGATGACGTATCGCTGCAGAATGCTGTGGTAGTCACGCTGGTTAAGTGTGCCTTGAATTCTAAATTAAAACACAGACAGTGTCACCAGCAATGACACGGCGGTTGGAACCAAAAATCTCAAATATGGACTCATCAGACCAAAGGACAGATTTCCACCGGTCTAATGTCCATTGCTTGTGTTTCTTGGCCCAAGCATGTCTCTTCTTATTGGCGTCCTTTAGTAGTGGTTTCTTTGCAACAATTCGAACATGAAGGCCTGATTCACACAGTCTCCTCTGAACAGTTGATGTTGAGATGTTTCTGTTACTTGAACTCTGTGAAGCATTTATTTGGGCTGCAATTTCTGAGGCTGGTAACTCTAATGAACTTATCCTCTGCAGCAGAGGTAACCTCTGGGTATTCCTTTTCTGTGGCGGTCCTCATGAGAGCCAGTTTCATCATAGCGCTTGATGGTTTTTGCGACTGCGCTTGAAGAAACTTTCAGCGTTTTTGAAATTTTCCAGATTGACTGACCTTCATGTCTTAAAGTAATGATGGAATGTCGTTTTTCTTTGCTTATTTGAGCTGTTCTTGCCATAATATGGACTTGGTATTTTACCAAATAGGGCTATCTTCTGTATACCAACCCTACTTTGTCACAACACAACTGATTGGCTCAAACGTATCTATCTTCAGAGTTCGTACTGTTAGGTGACCTAAACTGGGATATGTTTAGCACCCCTTTTACCAAATAGGGCTATCTTCTGTGTACCACCCCTACCTTGTCACAACACAACTGATTGGCACAAACGCATTAAGAAGGAAAGAAATTCCACAATTTACTTTGAACAAGGCACACCTGGTAATTGAACCCACTTGAGTGGGTTGAGTCACCGACGTGGTCTTCCTGTCTGGGTTGATTTGATTTGAAATGTATTCCAGGTGACTACCTCATGAAGCTGGTTGACAGAATGCCAAGAGTGTGCAAAGCTGTTACCAAGGCTGGCTACTTTGAAGAATCTCAAATATAAAATATATTTTGATTTGTTTAACACTTTTTTTGGTTACTACTTGATTCCATATGTGTTATTTCATAGTTTTGATGTCTTCACTATTATTCTACAATGTAGAAAACAGTAAGAATTAAGAAAAAACCTTGAATGACTAGGTGTGTCCAAACTTTTGGCATTCTCTCAACCAGTTTCACATGGAATGCTTTTCCAACAGTCTTAAAGGAGCTCCCACATATGCTGAGCACTTGATGGCTGCTTTTCCTTCACTCTGCGGTCCAACTCATCCCAAACCATCTCAATTGGGATGAGGTCAGGTGATTGTGAAGGCCAGATCATCTGATGCTGTACTCCATCACTCTCCTTCTTGGTCAAATAGCCTTTACACAGCCTGGAGGTGTGTTGGGTTATTGTCCTGTTAAAAAACAAATGATAGTCCCATTAAGTGCATGGGGCGGCAGGTAGCCTAGAGGTTAGAGCACTGGACCAGTAACTGGAAGGTTGCTAGATTGAATCCCCGAGCTGACAAGGTAAAAATCTGTTGTTCTGCCACTGAACAAGGCCGTTAACCCACTGTTCCTAGGCTGTCATTGTAAATATGAATTTGTTCTTAACTGACTTGCCTAGATAAAAATAAAAAATGTAAAAAAGCGCAAACCAGATGGGATGGCATATTGCTGCAGAATGCTGTGGTAGCCATGCTGCTTAAATGTGCATTGAATTCTAAGTAAATCACAGACAGTGTCACCAGCAAAGCACCCTCACATCATCACATCTCCTCCTCCATTTATCACGGTGGTTAACACACGTGGAGATCATCCGTTCACCTTCTCTGCGTCTCTGAAATATATATATATAATATCGTCTTTGTATCTCAAAATCATTGTAATGTGGTTAACCTTAAAAATAGGAAATACAAATTATTCTAATCTAAAAGATGAAATGGAACCAGAGTTACAGCCTTCAAAACAGCTGAGGACTCGGAACTGGGAACTCGGGAATCTCCATCTTCCGACTTCATTACGTTCAAGACAACTGGGAACTCTGAAAAAAACTGGCTCCGGGAAAACTTGTTTTGAACGGTCATCCATCTTGGAATTCCAACTAGGGAACTCGGGCCTCTTTCTAGAGCTCTAACTTGCTGACCCGAAGATGATTTGTACGCGTTCCCAGTTGTCTTGAAAGCACCATAAAACTTCGCCAGATCTTATCTGTGTGAAGCTGGATTCAATGCTCTTGTCTGCATTAAAACCAAATACCGATACAGGTTGGATGTGACACCAGAGATTCTCGACCACGCCCCCTGACTTTGAGAAGCTCTGACGCGACATGCATCAAGCACACCCACCTCATTCGTGGTGGTGAGATAAGATACATTAAGTCAGACTAATTTGAAATTGACTGTCATAGCCCCACTTTAAAAGTATGTGATGGTGAGTTGAGAAGACAATCAGAAATACTGTTAGAATGTTTTTCAATTGACTGCTATAGGGAGGGCCGAGCCAACTCACTCACTGTCACAAACTGCTGCACTTGACCCCAGGTTCAAGAAGTTGATGCCAGAGTGATTGATGAGGCTCTTCAAAGTATAGCCTCAGCAGCAGGGAGGGACAGCCCCAGCAGTCAGCTGGCTCAGGCACCAGGGCAACAGGAAGAAGAGGGATCAGATGGAGCAGAAGCACCAGCAGTAGTGCCACAAACGTCTGCTGTTTGAATGTTGTTTGACGAGAGAACAACTGGGGATGCAGCACGAAGGAATCCCTCAGCAGATGCCATAATGGAGGTCCGATCCTATTTGGAGGAGCCCCTCCAAGATCTGCAGATCCTCTGAGCTGGTGGAAGCACAAGGCCTCTGTCTACCCCCGGCTTACTAAAGTCAAGACAGGGAGACTGCATAGTGGCCACATCCGTTCCCTCTGAGAGGGTCTTCTCGAAAACGGGACAAATAATTACTGAGAGAAGAAACCGCATCAGCCCCTCGAAAGTGAGGCAGCTTGCATTTCTGAAATCGAATCTCTCATGAAAGCAAAATAAGGTCAGCATTGCTGTGTGCTGCTGGTTATAACATGGCAATAAAGAAGAGAGAAAAGAGGGACAAGTTTGTTTTAAGTGGGATGCTGCAGTTTTGCACATTGTTATTTATTTTTCTTTGATATGGTGCAATATTCTACTTTTATGTTGTTCAGATTGTATTTGTTGTATTTGTTTTGAATTGTTACATTTATATGCACTTTGTTTATATACATTAAAAAAGTTACACTTTAAATGCACATGTGTAATAGCATCCTTTTTTACATTTATTTAGATTTTTGGGATGCTGCAGTTTAGCAAATTGTTAATTATTTTTCTTTGATATGGTGCAATATTCTATTATGCTATTCAGATTGTATTTGTTTTGAATGGTTAGATTTATATGCACTTTGTTTATATATATTAAAAAGTTACACTTTAAATGCAAATGTTTAATAGCATTCTTTTTCATAACAAACCAATGCGTTTTTAAATACATTGTGGTTAAGGGAGAGTATGATTTCATTTAATAATTGTCACGATTCTCTAAAGCTGAACCCAGAAGCAGACCAGGACAAGGTGAGTAAAATGAAGGTGAGTATTTATTTACAGACTCGTGAAAATAGAATAATCCAGGAGACAGAGCAGCAGCGGAGGTGAGTTGAAGAGAGTGAGTAGGCAGATCCAATGATGTCACTGAAAACACCGACGACCAGGCAAGGTGGTCAAATGTTCCGGGACGATGACTGCAGACAGAGTAAACGGGAGTGAGTAACCGGCAAAAAGTACAAAACTAACTCTGGTAACATGAGGCTGATACGCTGACACAACATACCGTTCATTGCTAACGATTCGGCAGGGAATGGATGTCAGGTCAGAGTTTATGAAGAGAAGAGGTGATGATCAGGACCAGGTGTGCAGATGGCTGATGAGATGCAGGTGCCGTTAATCAAGAGATCTCCCGCCTAGCTTCGTCGCCCGGCAACCAGACAGGGTGTGTTCAGAAACCTCAGGAAACCACTCCAAAACAGAAAACAGGTAGCTCAGGTAGAAAAACAGACTCAGGAAGCGGGATTCATGACAATAATTTAATTAGAATTGTTTTAACACCAATCATAGTCAAACTATCGCAAACTGTTTGACTTAAAAAATATATATATATTTTTTTTAAGAGCCGTTCGGGAGCAAAAATAGTCGTCTCTTTTTGGTGAGCTGAGCCGAACAAGCCAATTAGAATTTTATTGAAGTTCTACATTCTGCGGTGTACAGTGTAGTATGCTCGGACTCCACTCCATTATGGATGGAGATAGCCTAATGCAGGCGTTCACAAAGTGGGGTCCACGAAGTACCGCAGGGGGTCCAAGGCCAGATCTCAAAATAACATTTTGAGAAGGAATATTACGAGCAACAGATTCCACAGTTTTGGCCTTGGGATCCGTGGAATAAGTTTAGAGGGTGTAATACAATACAATGTAATATTCTTAATTTGCAATGCACACTATACAGTGCATTCGGAAAGTATTCAGACCCCTTGACTTTTTCCACATTTTGTTACGTTACAGCCTTATTATTAAAAGGATTAAAAAATCCTCATCAATCTACACATAATGACAAAGCAAAAACAGGTTTTTAGAATTGCTTGCAAATTTATAAAATAAAAATCCCCTGAAATATTACATTTACATAAGTATTCAGACCCTTTACTCAGTACTTTGTTGAAGCACCTTGGCAGCGATTACAGCCTTGAGTCTTCTTGGGTATGACTCTACAAGCATGGCACACCTGTATTTGGGGAGTTTCTACCATTTTTCTCTGCAGATCCTCTCCATCCCTGTTGGGTTGGATGGGCAGTGTCGCTGCACAGCTATTTAAAGGTCTCTTCAGGGATATTCGATCGGGTTCAAGTCTGGGCTCTGGCTGGGCCACTCAAGGACATTCAGAGACTTGTCCTGAAGCCACTCCTGCGTTGTATTGGCTGTGTGCTTAGGGTTGTTGTCCTGTTGGAAGGTGAACCTTTGCCCCAAGTCTGAGTGCTCTGGAGCAGGTTTTCATCAAGGATCTCTCTGTACTTTGTACTGTTCATCTTTCCCTCAATCATGACTAGTCTCCCAGTCTCTGCCGCTGAAAAACATCCCCACAACATGATGCTGCCACCCCCATGCTTCACCGTAGGGATGATGCCAGGTTTTCTCCAGATGTGACGCTTGGCATTCAGGCCAAAGAGTTCAATTTTGGTTTCATCAGACCAGAGAATCTTGTTTCTCATGGTCTTTAGGTGCCTTTTGTCAAACTCCAAGCGAGTGGCATCCATCTGGCCACTCTACCATGAAGGTCTGATTGTTGGAGTGCTGAGGAGACGGTTGTCCTTCTAGAAGGTTCTCCCATCTCCACAGAGGAACTCTGGAGCTCTATCAGAGTGACCATCAAGTTCTTGGTCAACTCCCTGACCAAGGTCCTTCTCCCCCGATTGCTCAGTTTGGCTCTAGGAAGAGTCTTGGTGGTTCCAAACTTCTTCCATTTAAGAATGATGGAAACCACTGTGTTCTTGGGGACCTTCAATGCTGCAGACATTTTTTGGTACCCTTCTGCAGATCTGTACCTCGACACAATCCTGTCTCGGAGCTCTACGGACAATTCCTTCGACCTCATGGCTTGGTTTTTGCTGTGACATACACTGTCAACTGTGGGACCTTATATAGACAGGTGTGTGCCTTTCCAAATCATGTCCAATCAATTGAATTTACCACAGGTGGACTCCAATCAAGTTGTAGAAACATCTCAAGGATGATCAATGGAAACAGGATGCACCTGAGCTCAATTTCAAGTCTCATAGCAAAGGGTCTGAATAGTTATGTAAATACGTTTTTTCTGTTTTTTCTTTTTTATAAATTTGCTGAAATATCTAAAAACCTGTTTTCGCTTTGTCATTATGGGATACCGTATGTAGATTGATAAGGGGGGAAAATTATGTAATCATTTTAGAAAAAGGCTATAATGTAACTAAATGTGGAAAAAGCCAAGAATACTTTCTGAATGCACTGTATATACAAAGGTATGTGGACACACCTTTTAATGAGTGGATTTGGCTATTTCAGAAACACCTATTGCTGACAGTTGTATAAAATTGAGCAAACAGCCATGCAATCTCCATAGACAAACATTGGCAGTAGAATGGCCTGACTGAAGAGCTCATTGACTTTCAATGTGGCACCGTCATAGGATGCCACCTTTCCAACAAGTCAGTTCGTCAAATTTCTGCCCTGCTAGAGCTGCCCCGATCAAATGAAAGTGATGTTATTGTGAAGTGGAAATGTTTAGGAGCAACAACGGCTCAGCCGCAAGCTCACAGAATGGGACCGCCAAGTGCTGAAGCACGTAGCGCGGCCAAAAATTGTCTGTCCTCGGTTGCAACACTCACTACCGAGTACCAAACTGCCTCTGGAAGCAATGTCAGCACAATAACTGTTCGTCTGGAGCTTCATGAAATGGGTTTCCATGGCCGAGAAGCCACACACAAGCCTAAGATCACCATGGAGCAGTGGAAACTGGAGTTCTCTGGAGTGATGAATCACACATAACCATCTCGCAGTCCGACGGACTAATCTGTGTTTGGCTGATGCCAGGAGAATGCTACCTGCCCGAATGCACAGTGTCAACTGTAAAGTCTGGTCGAGAAGGAATAATGGTCTGGGGCTGTTTTTCATGTTTCGGGCTAGGCCCCTTAGTTCCAGTGAAGGGAAATCTTAGCGCTACAGCATACAATGACATTCTAGACGATTTTGTGCTTTCAACTTTGGCAACAGTTTGAGGGAATCGCTTTCCTGTTTCAGCATACAATGACATTCTAGACTATTCTGTGCTTCTAACTAACTGGCAACAGTTTGGCGAAGGCCCTTTCCTGTTTTTGTATGACAATGCCCCCGTGCACAAAGCGAGGTCCATACAGAATCAGTTTGTCGAGATCGTTGTGGAAGAACTTGACTGGCCTGCATAGAGCCATGACCTCAACCCCATCGAACACCTTTGGGATGAATTGGAACGTCGACTGCGAGCCAGGCCTAATCGCCCAACATCAGTGCCTGACCTCACTCATGCTCTTGTGGCTGAATGGAAGCAAGTTCCCGCAGCAATGTTCCAACATCTAGTGGAACGCCTTCCCAGAAGAGTGGAGGCTGTTATAGCAGCAAAGGGGGGACCAACTCCATATTAATGTCCATGATTTTGGAATGAGAAGTTCGACGAACATGTATGTTCTTACACCTGGACAACATGGGCCTAGTAGGCTCACAGGGATATTATTATCCACAGTACTCTATCAATTATCCATTTTTCAACTCAATACTTCTTGTCATTTCAACTTTATAACGGCAAAGTTTTCTGTGCTGCAACAACAAAAAATCTCTCTGCAGCCTGATGAAACGTGTAGAATTGCAGGAAATGAGTTTGAATACTGCAAAATGATCTCTCCGATGCCAAGAGATAGGCCTTTAAAATGTTCCTTCCCAGGGTGCCAGACTTGGTTTCGTCCCGATTGCATAGTAAAACTCCTTGTATGCTTTTTCAAATGTATTTCGAGTTTGATTTGGAGGCGGTTCCTGATTACTTTGTTATCATAAAAAAAGGGTCCCCGACCTCAAGAAATCTAAGAACCCCTGGCCCAAAGAACACGCCCCATGTACTGGTTAGCATAACAAATTGGTTCGGTGACCCAATTAGCTACCCTCTTGTTTTCCAAAATTGTTTTCTGTGGCCTGTGTTGGCTCTGTGCGTTAGGGTTGATGTAATGCAGACATTTCAGAGACTCCCTGCCTGCCTATAACAATACCCTCCTTCAGTTACCATGCAGGGCTACTGGATGAAGCAGGGCCTTTGTGTGGCTGCTGCTGCGTTTGTTGGGGTCCTTTTGTGAGACTAGGACTGAGCAAGCTGGTCTGTTCAGCCACACACATACACATGCACACGCACGCGTGCTCACACACACACACACATACAGAACAGCCATATAGGACTATAGGAGAGAGAACACAGAGAGAGAGGGGGAGGGATAGGGTGAGAAAGGAGAGAGAAAAGTTTGTGTGTGCGTGTGTGTGTGTGTGTGTGTGTGTGTGTGTGTGTGTGTGTGTGTGTGTGTGTGTGTGTGTGTGTGTGTGTGTGTGTGTGTGTGTGTGTGTGTGAGAGTGATTGAGTTAGAGACAAGAAGAGAGAAAGGAGACCATTTAGAAAACACTTACAGAAGTTCATTGTCTTTTTTTGTGTTCATATCCAAACTGCCTCTCTCTTTACCCTTTCCCTTTCTCCCTCCCTCTCTTCCTTATTATCCCATACACACTCTTTCAATCTCCTGTACAATAACGCTCTCTCGCTCTCTCTTTCTCTGCCTCTCACAATATCACTCTCAAATGAACGCTTTCTCTTTCTCCTTTTTCTTTCGGTTCTCCCTTCCTCACTCAAAACCTCCCATCTCGACACAGCATCCTTCCCTCTGCTCAATCAGCATCCTTCCTTCTGCAGAGAGGCAGAGGGTCTTCTGATGTTTCAGTTCTTGTATTGAGGTTCTTCAGTTCTTGTTCTTGTGGAGGTCTTAGCCATGGCTTCTAGTTAAGGTTACTTCCAAGACAGAATCCCCCATATTCCCAGGTTTACCACATAAGAGAACGAGAGAGATAGAGAGAGGAGAGGGTGCAGCAATATTTAAGATTGAAGACACTGTTACTTTAGGGAAAAGTTCATATGGACTTTTTCTTGAGAGAAACCCCCCCCCCCGGCTGAGAATCAACTGAACTGAACTGGTGTCCATTTCAAGTGTTCCTTTTAAAGCACTTATTGAGAATAGCTTCTAATATGGCATGGCACCAATAATAAGGTCTTAGTTTGACATGAGTGTCTACCACTGTTTTGGTGAAAACATGTAAAGCGTCTATGAGTATGACTCACTGTGTGCGGCATTGCTCTCCTGGTGGTGGTGTCACACTCAGTCCTTTTTGTCTCCCCACCCTCCCAAATACCGTAGATCTCAGTGACAAACATGACATCACATGACTTGTCTTTCGCTAATGTTATCATGGCAACACCTACATGTTATGAATGGTGCTTAGAAGTTCAACTTATTTATGGATGTAGTAATAATCCGATTAAGTCATGCCACTGTCAGTCACTGTCAGTCACTGTCTCAAGGAAATCCACACCCAACCTGAGTGAGTCTCGATCCTCACACACCTGACACTTTCAACGGTGGCTGCCAATTTCATTTTAAACCAGACAATTTTCATGTTTCTAAATTAAATTACATCTCGATTTCCCCAAGTAGCAGTCTGAAGAAAGTCCCTTTTGCGGCTAAAGTCTGGCTTGTGACAATAAATATGTATATTTTTTTTAAATCACATTTTATTGGTCACATACACACATTTCACATGGAAATTCAAGGCTTTCATTTATGTTCAGAATTCCAAAAAGTTTTGTCCATGTTTGAGGACCAGTCTTTCCGAGCATGGAGCAGAATTAAAGGCCCATTCCTTAATTTACGGCTGTGAGTATCACATCCGGCCGTGACAGGGAGTCCCATAGGGCGGCGTACAATTGGCCCAGCATCGTCTGGCTTTGGCCGGGGTAGGCCGTCATTGTAAATAAGAATTTGTTCTTAACTGACTTGCCTAGTTAAATAAAGGTTCAATTAAAAATACTAAAAATCACAGACTCAGCCTTTAAAGTGTGACCTGTGACAGGCCTGGAGAAACCCTGTTTTTTTAACGGCTTATAAAGCAGGTTGCCAGAGGCATAGGGAGAACAGAGGCATGTTGTATGTCAGACTAGTCTGTGGGTTTGCGGTGTCTGACAACCTGTTAAACACGTAGAGTTGCGTTCAGCAGTCACCAGTCACATAACCTAATCATGGACACCTAGGCTGGGGGCGAATATTTGTTTGGTTGGGATTCAACTATTAATAATGATACGTACAGTACTTGTGGGAAGCTGTGTGATATTCCATTCTTCTAGATAAATCTAAGTTACTCTGATATTTCTTCATGTCAAAATAGAGCCTTTTGAATCCAAAATTCTATCTACACACACTTGAAGGGCACTTTTCCTAGTTATCTGGCCTTCTATGCCAGCCAGCTTTCTAGCCTCTCCTATAATTCTCTCATACTCACAAAGGCCTATAAGACACGACTGGTGAATGAAACCACCAGAATTAGTTTCCTTCCAGAATCACTGTTTATTTCTGGGCTTTTCCTTCTCCTTCATCATCTCCATTGCACACCAATGGGACAAACACGCCAGGACTTGTTTCGTTAGCTGGTCGACTAGCTGCCAGCCATTCAGTTAGGCAGATGGCTCATGCTAGATTGTGCTTCCCTTACAAGAGAAACAAAGCATTTAAGTTGAACTTCTAACTATCCTTTGATGCTTTTCATTGTCTTTGGAGAGGGAATGATAGTAGTTAGGTCTCTGCCCAACACAGAAACACACTTAGAACGACACCAATCAAATACACATTTCATCTTAGCGCTTTCTTAGCCGTGAAAGAAAGGTTTACTGGCCTGAGGTTACTTGGCTACCATGGCTGGAGAATTCCATTGTGTCCAGTTCCATCGTGACCCCTAACCCCTGACCTTAGCTTCATCCGCTATCTATTGTCTGCAGGTTGCCCCTGACAACCTTCAAAGTCCAAAGAATGACTCTGTGGCTTTTTATGTTTTTGTCCACCTGTCGTGGTGTAAGTTTATAGCTGCATCAGTGTTATTGTCATTGCTCATGTTGCTCTGTTCAGTCAAGCCATGGGAATGTCACAATTCATTGCATCAATGTGCCTAGACACGTCCTCAGTTCCTGTGCCAAATTCTAACACAGATCGGATTGGATAGTGATTTCCAACTAGATGTTGTGGAGCTAAGAAAGCTATACTGTATATGCTGCAGCATTATTGTAGTACATTTGTATTCAAGTCTATGTTGATACTGAGGTTTGTTTGAATCTGTTACCATATTAGCCAGAATTCTCTGCTTCGAGGATTAATTTGAAGCTAGTCTGAACAGGATTATTTGTTCATAAACCCGGAAAAAATGATAAGTGGTTCTAATAAACTCACTCTTATGAAAACAGTTTGGTTTACGATCAGACTTGACCAAGCACACCCTGGAACGGAGTTTGCTGATTTCCAGAGAGAAGAGAACGATGAGGTATCTACCATTGTCCTAGATTGGAGAACTGCTGCCTGCCATGAGAAATCAATGAATGATGTCATAGGAAATAGACAGAATCGCAAGTTTACACCATGGCTTCAATACTTTATTCATTTCAAACCAACCACAATAATAGAAAATATTAAGTGCCGCATGTCAAACAGAGACAGTTGCTCATTTACAATGGTCAGTAATTAAAAACATAAATGATTTCAGGAGAAAAATTATAAATACAAATTAAATTCTGTACAGTTACAAAAAATGATGCACAATAAAACATTTAAAATAAACCATTTTTGTATTCAAATTGTCTACAAATCTACAACTTTAAAAAACACCCATTTCCCAAACTTCCACACACACACACACAAACCACACGCACACAAAATAGTCAAGTTTGTTAGGACAGGACAATTGACTTAACCCGCATTGGGGAAGAGGCAGAAAATGTACCAACACAGAATTCATGCTCAAATACATCTTGAGCATTTTCCAGGTAGTCCCTCTGTGTTTCGGTGTGTTTTGTTCAGTTTGGTGCCTAACGAACACAACCCAGTCTAAAAGACAGAGGTAGAAATTTGACCTTGGCGTGTCATTTCGGCTCTTCTCCCAGGTTTAAAAATACCACACACACGTGGGGCCAAGCCTTCATAAAAAAAACCCCCACAAAAACAGAAAAAGACACAAAGTGCTCTTTGTTCCCTATTATGGGTGCATGGCGAGCGCTCAACAACACACAAACCACCATTTAAAATCAGACTTCATGTAGTTTCAAAAGAAGTGGGAAATTAAAATTGCCCTCTAGTTAATCTTAATTACTGCCTAAATCAAAACACCCGGATGTTGTTGCGTGTTATTATCCTTACTAGATTATTTCCTTGGAAATACAAGGTCATTTGTCACTACGAATTCTAGATACTACAAAACGCGATGAAATGCATCTTGATAGAGAAGCTTCACGGTGTGAAACCCAGCTGCCGATTCACAAGAGCAAAGCATGATATTCTAGTCAGTCACATATAGACTAGGGACCACTATGTAGATAGATAATATCAGTCACCAAAAAGACCCTGACTACATCCCAAATCGCACACTATCCCCTATGACCTCTGGTCAAAACCAGCGCGCTATAATCGGGCACAATTTGGGAGGCGACTTCTGGTGTCTTTGGCTATGGGTCCAGAACCGCTTCTAACTAACCTCTATGACAGGGGTATCAAACTCATTTTATGGAGGGTCGAGGTGTCTGTTGGTTTTAGTTATTGCCTTTCAATTTGTGTCCAATTAAGACCTAGACAACCAGGCGAGGGGAGTTCCTAACTAATTAAATGACCTTAATTCATCAATCAAGTACAAGGGAGGAGCAAAAACCTTGCAGATATGCCATGGAATGAGTTTGACACCTGTGCTCTATGAATAGATGTGGACACATTCTGGCATGGGAGGCAGAACACTTCACCCCCTGACCTTCCATAGAGCTCGAGGCTCGATGTAGTGACCAGGTCAGGTCCCCAATATAAATAGACGTCTTGGGAATACCCGACAACGACGCTCTACCCATACTCCTACACCTCGTTGACACGTCACATTAAGTTAGCGCCACAGACTCCATGTTTGGCACCTGGGTGGTGATCAGTAGGGCACAATAGTTGAATCCGTTTCGCAGCGGACAAAAGAAAATCCGTGTCCTCATTGGAGACGTTCAGTAGTACCTGCCCATTTCGCGTCGGTTTTAAAACATACAGTGAGTGATTCAACCTTCTAAAGCTGGCAAGTTACAGCTGACGTAATACAATGCTGCCCCCTATCGGCCAAAGATACGCACCATAAACATTTTGACTTTTGAAGTCACAAAGAAATCCTGAGAGTTATGAATATAACACCCCCAACCCAAAATGCCCGAGTTGATTTTTTGCCGGTCATCAGATTTGCATTAAAAAAAATGTGCCGTGTCTATATTTTCAAACAGCACATAGCATTTTCACACAGCACAGAATAGAAATGAGACGGACACAAAACTGTCCACTCTACAAATACACAAACCACAACGCTGAGAGCTTCATAAGCTGGACACACACAGCGCACACAAACACACAGGCCAGCGTCGATCCAGGCACTACCCTAAATCCAAACCCAAAAAGCATACAAATATATAAACAAATGGACTGACACAAGGGGCGAGCCCATAATGGGCCCGTTTTAGACAAATCATTAACACGGAACAGACATGGCTAAAGCAAAGGTTGATGCGTTCATAGTGTAACATTTCCCCTCACCTCTACAGAGGACACTACTCCTTCATGAATAGGGACAGGAGTTCTCTCTTGACCACCAGTTCTAGCCTATATTATATATACTCGGAGCCCTAGTTATTATAACGAGGGCTCAGAGTTGCTGAAGGTCAAGTAACGTGGTCGTAACTAGGCTGTGATCCCATCTGCCCTCTTCTTCCCTCAGCTCTGGAGCAGGTCTCCCAGGTCGTAGGTGTCGAAGAAGTCGGACACGCCCTCGCCGTCCTCCAGCCCCCAGAGGTAGTCGTCGTGGTCGAGCTGCGGAGAGAAGCTGGCGAAGGGGGCGTTGGGGTCGGGGGTAAACCCGGGGCCCGGGAGCTGGTCCTCGGTCATCTGGAGCAAGCTGGGGGGCAGGCCCAGGAGGCCCTCGACGTCCAGGAGGGTGGTGGTGTTGGGGAGGGATACCGGTGCAGGTCTGGAGAGTTCAGCTACAGGGAGGGCGGAGAGGGAGAGACGCTGTGTTAGTGTCTGGACATCCCTTTACAACACTCGGGACTGTTTAGAGGAGGCTGCAACGGTACAGAATGTTCAGATAGAACGGTATTGTGTTGAACAGCTACGACTGTCTGTCGCGTATAATTGGAAGTCGTATCAGGTCTATTCATTCTATTGCTATCGGCAACGTTCAGAACTTTTCACATCACGGAATAGACCTCAGCTGTATCAGACAAGACAACACAGCCCCCCCCCCCAGTTCAGCTTACCTTCCATGGGCTCCTGCTTGACGTCGGTGTATTGGGGCTCCTGTTTGATAGTGGTGTACTGTGGTGGTGCCATGGCGAGGGAGGGGGTGGCACTGTGACCCAGGGGGTGATGAGGGTAGTCTTTCCTGGGGGTGGTGGTGTTCTTGACGGGGCTGGCGTCCTCCAGGCCCTCCTCGGGACAGAGGTACACCTCAATGGGCCCGTTCTTACTTTTCAGGTAGATCTGTTGGGAGCCCTGTGGGTACAGGACAATAGGGAGATGTAACAATGATGCACTACGGGAAGTGAGGGATAGTGAGCAGGATTGGTAATTGAATGGGCTCGGTTTCAAGATGTCAGAAGGGTAAAGTGTCCTTCTTCGTTATACAAGAGAATTGGCTTAGTAAGAAAGTGTGTAGCATATCCTTGTAAGGAAGAGGTACAGGGATTGAAGTTAAGGTCTGATGGGCTCTCGCCCTTTGGACAGCTCAGGAGTTTTTTGGGTTATGATGACCTGCCTGGAAATGTAAAGACTACTGGAATTCTTTGTAATTTGGTTGTTATCACTAATTAAAAATCACTTGCCCAATGGGGCAACCACAGAGCAGGCACAACGTGCACACCCATGTCACTTACCCCAAGTAATAGGGGCGGCAGGTAGCCTAGTGGTTAGAGCGTTGGGCCACTGTTCCCCGGTAGGCCGTCAACCGAAAGGTTGCTGAATCGAATCCCTGAGCTGACAAGGTAAAAATCTGTTGTTTTGCCCCTGAACAAGGCAGTTAACCCACTGTTCCCTGGTAGGCTGTCATTGTAAGTAAGAATTTGTTCTTCTCTGACTTGCCTAGTTAAATAAAAAGGTTACACATAGGGCAATCCTTGGAACAGTCACTGTGTCCTTTTTCATGTCTGTTTAAGCTGTACTTCAGCTGTATTGTGCCACTGTTCAGTTTAGAGGTCGACCGATTAATCGGAATGGCCGATTAATTGGGGCCGATTTCAAGTTTTCATAACAATCGGAAATCGGTATTTTTGGACGCCGTTTTGGCCGATTCTGTTCTATTTTTTTTTAGACCTTTATTTAACTAGGCGAGTCAGTTAAGAACACATTGTCATTTTCAATGACGGACTAGGAACGGTGGGTTAACTGCCTTGTTCAGGGGCAGAACGACAGATTTTTACCTTGTCAGCTCAGGGATTCAATCTTGCAACCTTACGGTTAACTAGTCCAACGCTCTAACCACCTGCTTTACATTGCACTCCACGAGGTTACGCGAATACAGTAAGAAGCTATGGTAAGTTGCTAGCTAGCATTAAACTTATCTTAAAAAAACAATCAATCAATCACAATTACTAGTTAACTACACATGGTTGATGATATTACTAGTTTATCTAGCCTGTCCTGCGTTGCATATAATCGCTTAGGTAGACGTTGCTCCAACCATAAACATCAATGCCTTTCTTAAAATCAATACACAAGTATATATTTTTAAACCTGCATATTTAGTTAATATTGCCTGCTAAGATGAATTTATTTTAACTAGGGAAAATGTGTCACTTCTCTTGCAAACAGAGTCAGGGTATATGCAGCAGTTTGGGCCGCCTGGCTCGTTGCGAACTGTGAAGACTATTTCTTCCTAACAAAGGCAGCCGACTTCACCAAACGGGGATGATTTAACAAAAGCGCATTTGCGAGAAAAGCACAATTGTTGCACGACTGTACCTAACCATAAACATCAATGCCTTTCTTAAAATCAATACACAGAAGTATATATTTTTAAACCTGCATATTTAGCTAAAAGAAATCCAGGTTAGCAGGCAATATTAACCAGGTGAAATTGTGTCATTTTGCGTTCATTGCACGCAGTCAGGGTATATGTAACAGTTTGGGCCGCCTGGCTCGTTGCGAACTAATTTGCCAGAATTTTACGTAATTATGACATAACACTGAAGTTTGTGCAATGTAACAGGAATAACGTTTTGTTTTCGAGATGATAGTTTACAGATTCGACCATATTAATGACCTAAGGCTCGTGTTTCTGTGTGTTATTATGTTATAATTAAGTCTATGATTTGATAGAGCAGTCTGACTGAGCGATGGTAGGCACCAGCAGGCTCGTAAGCATTCATTCAAAATAGCACTTTGGTGCGTTTTGCCAGCAGCCCTTCGCAATGCATTGCGCTGTTTATGACTTCAAGCCTGTCAACTCCCAAGATTAGGTTGGTGTAACCCATGTGAAATGGCTAGCTAGTTAGCCCGGTGCGCACTAATAGCGTTTCAAACGTCACTCGCTCTGAGACTTGGAGTAGTTTTTTCCCTTCCTCTACATGGGTAACGCTGCTTCGAGGGTGGCTGTTGTCGATGTGTTCCTGGTTCGAGCCCAGGTAGGAGCGAGGAGAGGGACGGAAGCTATATTGCTACACTGGCAATACTAAAGTGCCTATAAGAACATCCAATAGTCAAAGGTATATGAAATACAAATCGTAGAGAGAGAAATAGTCCTATAATAACTACAACCTAAAACATCTTACCTGGGAATATTGAAGACTCATGTTAAAAGGAACCACCAGCTTTCATATGTTCCCATGTTCTGAGCAAGGAACTTAAACGTTAGCTTTTTTACATGGCACATATTGCACTTTTACTTTCTTCTCCAACACTTTGTTTTTGCATTATTTAAACCAAATTGAACATGTTTCATTATTTATTTGAGGCTAAATTGATTTTATTGATGTATTATATTAAGTTAAAATAGGTGTTCATTCAGTATTGTTGTTATTGTCATTATTATAAATAAAAGAAGAAAGAAAAAAAATCAGCCGATTAATCGGTATCGGTTTTGGGGGGGGGGGGGGTGTGTCCTTCCAATAATCGGTATCGGCTTTGAAAAATCATATTCAGTCGACCTCTAGTTCAGTTGGCAGAAAACATTTTTCAAACGGTCAGGTACTAACTGAACTTGTCTAGTAAGAAAAGCAATTTCTGTTATCTGTTGCAAAATGTTTTGCTACGGTGTGCCCAAATGAACACTACCTCTATCTATGACTAGATGACCACTCACCCCCGAGGACTCAGGCACCTCCAGCTTGGTTTCTGATGGGGCCTTGACGGCGATGACCGTCTGGTCCTGCAGGCTGGCTATAGACCTGATGTCCTGGTAGGTGACGTAACCTAGTTGTCCCTGGTTGTCCCTGTGTTCGGTCAACTCCTTGAGCTGGGTGCTGCTGGACGCGATCAGGTCTTCCAGGGCCTTCTCGGCCCTCTCCAGCTCTCCCAGCTCCTTCCTCAAGGCGCACGACTTCTCCCCGCTGCTGGCCGAGCCCTCGAACACGCCACCCACCCTAATAAAATTGTTTTTCATTTTTAATGACGAGCCACTACAGAGTATATACATTGTACATCATGGTATAGATAGATCATGATCAGGTGAAGTTGGAACTTTCAACACTTAAAAAAATTATTGTCTTTAGATTACAGAGCAAGATGGACCTATCAATAGTAGGGGCTAAGGAGTTGACATGGAATTGGGCCCACCTCCTACAGCCGAAGAATGAGAAGTTACTCATCCTAAGTGTCGACTTGTCCTAAATGTACTTGTCCTAAGTCTACACGTCCCGAGTGATATTCTCCTGAGTGTACTTGTCCACTTGTGCCAAGTGTCCTACTCACATCCACTGGACGTTGTTCTTGGACTTCTTGCGGATGAGCTGCACGCCCTCCAGCACGTTGGTGATGTCATAGATACGTCTCTTCTGCACCTCGAGGACCTCGGTGGCCCAGTTGAGGTCCAGCACGCCGTCAGGTGACTCGCTCAGCAGGCCAACAAACTTCTTGGTCAGCAGACCCAGGGAGGTGTCGTAGCGCGTCCGCTCGCCGGGGGACTTGGGCGCTGAGGGTCATAGGTCATACAAGAGATGGGGTAAGAGAGTGGATTTGTGTACGGTTTACGTATTCAATAATATGTGGAATATACATATGTGAACTCAATATTATGGATTGGCAAATATCTACATTGTAGCTTGTGTGTTTAAGTATAAAGAATGGATGGATGATTATGTTGTCTCGCTTTATGCAGCCCGTTACTTATTTGGTAATGAAGACAGTAGGGGGCAGTCTTTTTTCACTGATGCAGACACTCACTTTTGGGACTAGGGATGCTGGCTGTGGCCACACTCTCCTTTCCTTTGGGGGTCCTGAAGTCTGGGAGGTAGAGGGGGTCCTCCAGGTCCAGCTTCCTCTTGGCCTATTGGGGGGGGGCACAAAGAAGAGGAAAAAAGGGGTTAAAGACAGCTTGAGAAGGAGTATGTGTCCCAATAATATCTCCTTTCTCCTGAAGTTTGCACTCGTTCTCTACTCCCCACACATTTCAAATCACTGGATTGACAACGTAGGCATGGGCTAGAGAGTTTTGCACTATATATTTTTACCAATTTGTAAGTCGCTCTCCAATTTGTAAGTCGCTCTGGATAAGAGCGTCTGCTAAATGACGTAAATGTAAAATGTAAATATATCTCCAACCAATCATTTCCTTTCAAAGGGGAGTGAACAAGTGCACACTTTGTGAGAAAGGACGGATTATTAGGATGCAGGGAGTCTATTGGAACCATTCCCCAGTTTGAATGCTTAACAAGTCCACTTGACATGTAACTATGTCCTATAGAGCTGTAGATCATGAGGATAGGATGGTAGCAGGCCATAGAATAAAGCCCAGCCCGTCCACTGTGGTGTGAGATCTGTGCTGCCAGTATGCTAATGCTAATTGTGGCTGTGAAAAGCGACAGGTCGTAATTGTGGTGGTGGTCTCAAGAACTGTGACAAAGGCCATAACATTCTCAAGCACTTCTAATGGGGGGAGTGTGTGTGTTGATGTGTGTGTGATGTGCGTGCGTGCGTGTGTGCGTGTGTGTGTGGGACCTCCCCACTGCCCGCCAAACGCCACTCACTGACCACATCCCCGGTTTCTTCTCCTCCTCCCCCATGACCCCCTCACTCCTCCTCCTTTCCCCCATGACCCCCTCACTCCTCCTTTCCCCCATGACCCCCTCACTCCTCCTTTTCCCCCATGACCCCCTCACTCCTCCTCCTCCTTTCCCCCATGACCCCCTCACTCCTCCTTTCCCCCATGACCCCCTCACTACTCCTCCTCCTCCTCCTTTCACCCCCCATGACCCCCTCACTCCCCCTCCTCCTCCTTTCACCCCCCATGACCCCCTCACTCCTCCTCCTCCTCCTTTCCCCCATGACTCCCTCACTCCTCCTCCTTTCCCCCCATGACCCCCTCACTCCTCCTCCTTTCCCCCATGACCCCCTCACTCCTCCTCCTTTCCCCCATGACCCCCTCACTCCTCCTCCTTTCCCCCATGACCCCCTCACTCCTCCTCCTTTCCCCCATGACTCCCTCACTCCTCCTCCTCCTTTCCCCCATGACTCCCTCCCTCCTCCTCCTTTCCCCCCATGACCCCTCACTCCTCCTTTCCCCCATGACCCCCTCACTCCTCCTTTCCCCCATGACCCCCTCACTCCTCCTTTCCCCCATGACCCCCTTACTCCTCCTCCTTTCCCCCATGACCCCCTCACTCCTCCTCCTTTCCCATATGACCTCCTCACTCCTCCTCCTTTCCCCCATGACTCCCTCACTCCTCCTCCTTTTCCCTCATGACCCCCTCACTCCTCCTTTCACCCCCCCATGACCCCCTCACTCCTCCTCCTTTCCCCCATGACCCCCTCACTCCTCCTCCTCCTTTCCCCCCATGACTCCCTCACTCCTCCTCCTTTCCCCCATGACTCCCTCACTCCTCCTCCTTTCCCCCATGACCCCCTCACTCCTCCTCCTTTCCCCCCCATGACCCCCTCACTCCTCCTTTCCCCCCCATGACCCCCTCACTCCTCCTTTCACCCCCCATGACCCCCTCACTCCTCCTTTCCCCCATGACCCCCTCACTCCTCCTCCTCCTTTCCCCCATGACCCCCTCACTCCTCCTCCTCCTTTCCCCCATGACCCCCTCACTCCTCCTCCTCCTTTCCCCCATGACCCCCTCACTCCTCCTCCTCCTTTCCCCCATGACCCCCTCACTCCTCCTCCTCCTTTCCCCCATGACCCCCTCACTCCTCCTCCTCCTTTCCCCCATGACCCCCTCACTCCTCCTCCTCCTTTCCCCCATGACCCCCTCACTCCTCCTCCTTTCCCCCATGACCCCCTCACTACTCCTCCTCCTCCTTTCCCCCATGACCCCCTCACTACTCCTCCTCCTCCTTTCCCCCATGACCCCCTCACTCCTCCTCCTTTCCCCCATGACCCCCTCACTACTCCTCCTCCTCCTTTCCCCCATGACCCCCTCACTCCTCCTTTCCCCCATGACCCCCTCACTCCTCCTCCTTTCCCCCATGACCCCCTCACTACTCCTCCTCCTCCTCCTTTCCCCCATGACCCCCTCACTACTCCTCCTCCTCCTTTCCCCCATGACCCCCTCACTCCTCCTTTCCCCCATGACCCCCTCACTCCTCCTCCTTTCCCATATGACCTCCTCACTCCTCCTCCTTTCCCCCATGACCCCCTCACTACTCCTCCTCCTCCTTCCCCCCCATGACCCCCTCACTCCTCCTCCTCCCCCATGACCCCCTCACTCCTCCTTTCCCTCATGACACCCTCACTCCTCCTTTCCCCCATGACCCCCTCACTCCTCCTCCTCCTCCTCCTTCCCCCCCATGACCCCCTCACACCTCCTTTTGTCCTCTTTTCTTTAAAGAACACACAGGCAGCCTGCCACATTCCCAACCATCACATCTCACACTCCTTGCACGAGGCCTCCAGACAGACAGACAGACAGACAGACAGACAGACAGACAGACAGACAGACAGACAGACAGACAGACAGACAGACCTACTAGGATTAACCACTGCTATCATACACACTCTTATGGATGCACACAAATAAATAACACCACCTATACACACACACACACACACACACACACACCTCCGATTTTGCATCACACGTATTCACCACTATGCTACGGTCATTTTAACTGACTGCTATTCTCTCATAGAACAAAATGTATAAGATCTCCTAAGCCCGTGTTTACCTCGGACCTTATTTTCAGGGATGGCTGGACAAACCAGAGGGAACTTATTTCCGGGTTTTAGAACTACAAGCTGGCGAGCTCTATTAGACAACGCTGTGCGGACCTGATCCCACCTCCCATTTTAACCTTGCAACCTCAGTGGAAATGCCACCTGCCAATCAACATTGTCCCTCCCGTTGTTGTACAAACTAGTATGGCAAGCAAGCGATTGTGATAATGTAATTTATACCATGGAAAAGGTATAACCTACTTACAGTACATGTTTGCATCAAATGACCTTCTCCTTTAAAAATCGTGTAGTGATTATTAGTGCTGAGCGATTAACGGAAATGTCGAATATTTTTCGGTTTTTAAACAACTAATTGACGGACATTGGTTCAATTATTTGAATTCCATTTCATTCAGTATTTTTGTGAGCTCAATGCACACATTGCGCAGTTTCTGTAGATAGATCAAGCCTGAACTGTGAGATGTAGTAGAGAGTTGTAGTTTCCAACAGACCAATATTCTACAGTTTAGCGCAGAAAACTTGGTAATTATTACAATTACCATAATCCATTGCACGCCTACCGTTCAGTTTATTTATTTTTAAATATGCCTGCTACCTAAAAGAGACAGAAGAATGCCGATAGAGAGGGATAGAGAGCAGTTGCTTCTCGAGGTATCTCTACCAGAAAAAAACATGATCTAAGTGATTGATAGGTGGTTGATAGAAGTCATAAAAGTATGCCATTTTTACTTTAAAAAAAATGGTGATTTGGTCAGACAGCATAGGCAGCAGCTCTACAAAATAGTAAGGTAAAGTAATGTGAATAAATTATAGTTATTAACTGATAATCAGTAATGGGCAGTGACTACCATGATGTGACTTTTATTAGGCCCAATTGTTTTATCCTGTGTTGTTACAGCATTCAACACACATAATGTCTTGTGCATTTAATGTAAAAAAATTTTTTAATAGAAACCGAAATTAGTGACTATTTTCTTATACTCGAACCGAAACTGAAACCAAGCTCAAAAAAGACTAATCGCTCAGCACTAATGAGTAGATAGATAGATATAGTCAACCTGATCAGAAACACTATGCTCACAACCTGAATCTTCTAAAGGGTGTCACTGATGTATTTTGTTAGACAAATACTAGGCCTATATATTGCTATTACATATACATATACACACATACACACATACACACATACATACATACATACATACATACATACATACATAGACTTCAGAACACCCCCATACTGCAGCAATGGCATGCCCCACACCATTCCAACACACTAAATTAGGACCAGATTATAATGAGCTCAGTGGCAGTGGGGGGGGGAGGAACCAAGCAGAACATTGAACATCTGCCCTGGGGTACCGCATGTACTGCTGGTTGAAGACAGAGAGGGAAGTGGTGTTTACCCCCCACAGATGTGTTTACCCCCCCCCACACACACAACTCCATATCCCCATAATCTCGTTTTACAAACCACACACACGCCAGATCACAGTTGGAGAGAGGGCATGTCAAATGAGACTATGCTCTGCTTCAGTGTGGCTACAGACACAACCCAGCATGTGCCACGAAGACCACATGTCCACAAGCTACAAATCAAACCATGGTATAAACTATGTGACGCATGTCATGATCTGACGCTGCAATAGGCCTTATGTACTAAGTCAAGTCATTACAGTACAACTAGGCACACAGACTACAGGGTAGAATTAAACAAATGTGTCGTTTTAACTTTCAACTATGGTTTTAAATTGCACCGGTTCTCTTTTTTCTAACCATGAATAGGTTCGAATCCAGGCTGTATCACATCTGGCTGTGATTGGGAGTCCCATGGGGGGGGGGGGGGGGGGGGGGGCCCAGCGTCGTCCGGGGTAGGCAGTCATTGTAAATAACAATTTGTTCTTAACTGACTTGCCTGGTTGAAAAAAAAAGAAAAAAGTGGCCTGTAAAAAATTCCTATCCCTTAGTAAACCATACTTTACTACAGTAGATCTGAGAGGAGATCTGAGAATGTGAGCCGCATGTGGATTTGAACTCAACCATGAGAGAGAGGGATAAAGGATGACATTGTCCCTCTGTCTTCCACCACATGTCCGCCTGTCTGTCAGTGACATATGGCACAGGCACACACAGCAGGTGGCAGGGAAAGACAACAAGAGAACCTGTCTAACCCTTCTAGCACACACACACCCAAACATTCATTTCAGGGGCTACTATATATTGCTATTACTAGGCCTAGGCTAGATTATAGTCTAACTACTGTACTTGTCTTTCACACACAATCGCATCTGTTAAGATTCTCGTTACACCAACTTGGAGGTAAAGCAAACATTAGTCGTCTACCAGTAGGTCTACTACCTATGGTAAATACAAAACAATACATTTGTAATAAAAGGTATAATGTTCAATTTATTGTCTAGTAGTGGGCTTGTTCGTTCCCCTCTAACTTGTTCAACCTGCATTAAGACATGACTTCTCCCTTTGACCAATAATGAGGAAGGAAATGCCCAAGTGGCTAACTAGAGGAGCGATTGAGGAAAGACGGCACCGATCACACTCATAAAATCTTTTCAGACCACACCTCAGGGATTAAAATGTGACCCTTTGTCCATCTTCTGGAGACTAGTCTAAATACAACCTGTCAAATAAACCCCCAGAGAAGATGACATGTGGCGGTTAAAATGGCCGCCTTGCATTGCATCTATCTCGAATGGGCCTCCCCTTGAACATTTTACCACAGTTTTGCCCTGCAGCTTTGCAGGGGCCCGGCTTAGGCCTGTGAGTTTGTGTTTGTAGTGAGGTTTTGGATGGGGAGTCAGCGCTTTGCCTTTTGGTGTGTGAAAATACAAGGCCTATGTCAGCTAGCATACCACAGGCGAGGGGTAAA
The DNA here is from genome assembly GCF_901001165.1 of Salmo trutta. Taxonomy (NCBI): domain Eukaryota; kingdom Metazoa; phylum Chordata; class Actinopteri; order Salmoniformes; family Salmonidae; genus Salmo; species Salmo trutta. The sequence goes on along the minus strand of NC_042981.1, from coordinate 41,993,799 downwards.
TTATTTTTTTATTTTTTTATTTTTTTTTTTTTAAATCACTCAACCACCAAATGCTAACACCACAAAGTTACGTACAGAGAGATACAGAACATAATGAGTCACACACACAAGCAATAAATTAAGCTAAAAGTATGTCATGCTCAAACATAGTGTGTTAACAGCTAACTACAGCAATTGTCAACACATTAGCAGGCCATTGCAGGCGATCGACTTAAGCACATTTACATGGTCCCGTGTGGCTCAGTTGGTAGAGCATGGTGTTTGCAAGGGTTGTGGGTTCGATTCCCACAGGGGACCAGTATGAAAAATCCATCCATTCTTTATCTCCATGACACATTGGGTCATAATGTCTCAACCCACAGCCGTTATTGCCTCATTCTAAGACAGCGACTAAGCGTCTTCACCCTAAACGGGCATGTAAGTTCAGCTGTCCTTCCACCCCTCTAACCCATGCCATTTCAACAGATATGACTGGATTTTCTCCAGAGGCATTTCACAAATCTGTGTCACATGAAAATAATGCTTTCAACAGACTCACTTCTAGTTACTGGTGTGTGTGTGTGTGTGTGCGCGCACGTGTGTGTAAACCTTCTCTCTCTTCAAACACCAGTTCAGTTACGTAGAACCTGACTTCCAAGACAAGGACAAGTTGTTTCAATATGTGTGACAAAAAGACCCATTCAACAGCAAGCTAGCCTGTGTCCCTCACACATAAAAAAGACGGCCCCATTGAGGGGAGCATGCCACTGGGGAATGAAGAAGGCCAAAAAGAGAAGGGGGAACTCAAGATAAGAGAGAAAGAGAGCTTTTGGCTGGAGTGTAAACAAGGGGCAAAGTGGGCAATCTCAGCACCCTGAGCCCTAGCCTGAACAGAGGCTCACCATGGGGGTCCCAGAGAGGGGTGAGGGCATAGGCAATGATGACATGAGGTAGTGATGTGTGGGGGTGAGAGAGATCAGGGGGTAGCTAGCAGGTCACCGAAACCTACAGTACCAGTCAAAAGTTTGGACACACCTACTCATTCCAGGGTTTTTCTTTATTTTTACATTGTAGAATAATAGTGAAGACATCAAAACTATGAAATAACACATATGGAATCATGTAGTAACCAAAAAAGTGCTAAACAAATCTAAATAGATTTTATATTTGAGAATCTACAGAGTAGCCACCCTTTGCCTTGATAACAGCTTTGCACACACTTGGCATTCTCTCAACCAGCTTCATGAGGTAGTCACCAGGAATGCATTTCAATTAACAGGTGTGCCTTGTTAAAAGTTACTTTGTGGAATTTCTTTCCTTTTTTTTATTTGTTATTTTTTAAACCTTTTTTGTGTTGTTTTTTTTCACCTTTATTTAACAAGGTAGGCCAGTTGAGAACAAGTTCTCATTTACAATTGCGACCTGACGAAGATAAAGCAAAGCAGTGCGACAAAAACAACAACCCAGAGTTACACATGGGATAAACAAATGTAAAGTCAAAAACACAATAGAAAAATCTATGTACAGTGTGTGCAAATGCAGTAAGGTTAGGGAGGTAAGGCAATAAATAGGCCATAGTGGCAAAATAATTACAATTTAGCATTAACACTGGAGTGATGGATGTGCAGATGATGATGTGTAAGTAGAGATACTGGGGTGCAAAAGAGCAACAAAAATAACATGGGGTTGAGGTAGTTGGGTGTGCTATTTACAGATGGGCTGTGTACAGGTACAGTGATCGGTAAGCTGCTCTGACAGCTGATGCTTAAAGTTAGTGAGGGAGATATAAGTCTCCAGCTTCAGTGATTTTTGCAATTCGTTCCAGTCATTGGCAGCAGAGAACAGGGAGGAAAGGCGGCCAAAGGAGGTGTTGGCATTGGAGAATATGTAGCGAAGGCCAGCCAACTAGAGCATACAGGTCGCAGTGGTGGGTAGTATATGGGGCTTTGGTGACAAAACGGATGACACGTTGATAGACTACATCCAATTTGCTGAGTAGTGTTGGAGGCTATTTTGTAAATGACATTGCCGAAGTCAAGGATCAGTAGGATAGTCAGTTTTACGAGGGTATGTTTGGCAGCACGAGTGAAGGAGGCTTTGCTGCGAAATAGGAAGCAGATTCTAGATTTAATTTTGGATTGGAGATGCTTAATGTGAGTCTGGAAGGAGAGTATACAGTCTAACCAGACACCTAGGTATTTGTACCTTGCCACATTTTCTAAGTCAGAACCGTCTAGAGTAGTGATGCTAGGCGGGCGGGCAGGTGCGGGCAGCAATCGGTTGAAGAGCATGCATTTAGTTTTACTAGCATTTAAGAGCAGTTGGAGGACACGAACGGAGTGTTGTATGGCATTGGTCCTATATCGACATAACCTGAAAGGCCGCTCAGCAAGGAAGAAGCCACTGCTCCAAAACCGCCATAAAAGAGCCAGACTACGGTTTGCAACTGCACATGGGGACAAAGATCGTACTTTTTGGAGAAATATCCTCTGGTCTGATGAAACAAAAATAGAACTGTTTGGCCATAATGACCATCGTTATGTTTGGATTAAAAAGGGGGAGGCTTGCCAGGCGAAGAACACCATCCCAACCGTGAAGCACGGGGGTGGTAGCATCATGTTGTGGAGGTGCTTTGCTGCAGGAGGGACTGGTGCTCTTCACAAAATAGATGGCATCATGAGAAGGAAAATTATGTGGATATATTGAAGCAACATCTCAAGATATCAGTCAGGAAGTTAAAGCTTGGTCGCAAATGGGTCTTCCAAATGGACAATGACCCTAAGCATACTTCCAAAGTTGTGGCAAAATGGCTTAAGGACAACAAAGTCAAGGTATTGGAGTGGCCATCACAAAGCCCTGACCTCAATCCTATAGAAAATGTGTGGGCAGAACTGAAAAAGTGGGTGCGAGAAAAGAGGCCTACAAACCTGACTCAGTTACACCAACTGTCAGGAGGAAGGCTACCCGAAACGTTTGACCCAAGTTAAACAATTTAAAGGCAATGCTACCAAATACTAATTGAGTGTATGTAAACTTCTGACCCAATGGGAATGTGATGAAAGAAATAAAAGCTGAAATAAATCATTCTCTCTACTATTATTCTGACATTTCACATTCTTAAAATAAAGTGGTGATCCTGACTGAGTTGCTGCGTGGGGTGCAGAGCTGTTGGCCGGGGTAGGGGTAGCCAGGTGGAAAGCATGGCCAGCCGTAGAAAAGCGCTTACTGAAATCCTCCATTATCGTAGATTTATCGGTGGTGACAGTATTTCCTAGCCTCAGTGCAGTGGGCAGCTGGGAGGAGGTGCTCTTATTCTCCATGGACTTTACAGTGTCCCAAAACTTTTTGGAATTAGTGCTACAGGATGCAAATTTCTGTTTGAAAAAGCTAGCCTTAGCTTTCCTAACTGACTGTGTATATTGGTTCCTGACTTTGTTGCGTGGGCTATTCGATGCTAATGCAGTACGCCACAGGATGTTTTTGTGCTGGTCAAGGGCAGTGAAGTCTGGAGTGAACCAAGGGCTACATCTGTTCTTAGGTCTACATTTTTGAATGGGACATGCTTATTTAAGATGGTGAGGAAAGCACTTTTAAAGAACAACCAGGAATTCTCTACTGACGGGATGAGGTCAATATCCTTCCAGGATACCCGGGCCAGATCGATTAGAAAGGCCTGCTCGCTGAAGTGTTTTAGGGAGCGTTTGACAGTGATGAGGCGTGGTCATTTGACTGCGGGCCCCTTACGCACGCAGGCAGAGGCAGTAATCGCTAAGGTCCTGGTTGAAGACAGCAGAGGTGTATTTAGAGGGCAAGTTGGTCAGGATGATATCCTATGAGGGTGCCCATGTTTACAGATTTAGGGTTGTACCTGGTAGTTTCCTTGATAATTTGTGTGAGATTGAGGGCATCTAGTTTAGATTGTTGGACGGCCGGGGTGCTAAACATATCCCAGTTTAGGTCACCTAACAGTACGAACTCTGAAGATAGATGCGTTTGAGCCAATCAGTTGTGTTGTGACAAGGTAGGGGTGGAATACAGAAGATAGCCTTATTTGGTAAAAGACCAAGTCCATATTATGGCAAGAACAGCTCAAATAAGCAAAGAGAATCAACAGTCCAGCATTACTTTAACACTTTTTGGGTTACTACATGATTACATTTGTTATTTCATAGTTTTGATGTATTGTCTATATTCTACAATGTAGAAAATAGTAAAAATCAAGAAAAACCCTTGAATGAGTAGGTGTGTCCAAACTTTTGACTGGTACTGTATGTGTCAAACTGAAACCCGAGAGCACTCCTTGAACTCGGGAGTAAAACTCTGTCAAACATTTACGAGTTAGTTGTAGTATCATACTCACAGGAAACAGTATTTCACAGCTCACCAATCATTCAAACATCATAGCAGCAACCACTATAAATATGACACAGTGGGGATATATCCTCTCAGGTTATCCTTAATGAACTATTAACGCTAGATTTTGCTTCCACTTGAGTGTAGGAGTGCCCTAATACAATATCAAGGTGAATATGACTAGTATGACGTTGGCGTTTGACCAGTTGTTAAGTTGTAAGTATCCATGAAAACTGTGAAGTGGTCCTATATGGCTCAGTTTGGTAGAGCATGGTGCTTGCACTGCCAGGGTTGTGGGTTCAATTCCCGGGGCCACCCATACTTAACATGTATGCAAGCATGACTGTAAGTTGCTTTAGATGAAAGTGTCTGCTAAATGGCATACACTATATAAGTATCTGTGAGTGACCCATATTTGAGGTGAATTCTATTCCCATTTTCCCAATGAGAATGACTTCAGCGGGGAGAAGGATAATGGCTCCTTCACAGTGTAACCCAACGTGTTTACGAGTAACCGGGCATGGCAAGAGGATGTCCTGCTCTACCACTATTATCGTTACCAAGTTTCCAGGGCAAGTATAGCCTCTCTGCCCACTGTGCTTCACGGACAATATAAAGAAATGGTTGCCTGCTGAGGCTGACGTTTTGTTGTTATTCAGAACTAGTGTCCGGATAGAGTTATTGTTTACCATAACTAGGGTCAGGGGGTTTTCTGACCACTTTAATTGACCCGACGAGAAAAAACCCTGGGCCCCAGTTATAGGCTATAACTAGTTGCAACTTGTAATCTAGCGGTAACTAGTTTTAGAACAAAATGTTCCTGGTCATTAAAAGCTCATGGTCCTAATCCTAAAAGTAGGATAGAGAGGGGCGATGAATACCCTGATCGCCTGTCCTAGTGCCTTGGTCAGACTTGGCCTAGAATAGGAAGTAGACATTAGGACAATGGCGAGTAATACACAATGGAAATTGCATTAGTCCAGACATGTGACGAGCCAAGTTAATGTCATTGTATTAGTGCAGAGCACAGGAGTAGTGCTCTCCTCAATATTTAGTCCTAAAGACAATATCAGCCTGGATGCACACACTGAGCCCTGGGTGTGTGTGTTAATCAGCAACATGTCATTATCTCCCTCAAGACTACTCCTGTGTGTGTGTGTGTGTGTGTGTGTGTGTGTGTGTGTGTGTGTGTGTGTGTCATGTTTGAACATTCAAATGATGTAAACTCCCAAGAAAAGTGAGTGGTTGTCCAGCTGTGACCTGTGACCTTTGTGGATGGACACAAACAGGTTGAGCAGGGTGTATATGACCTGGCTTGGTTGGTTAGTGACAGCTGGGGGCTATGGCTAAACAATGTGTTAAGCTAAATCGCATTTTCCAGCAAATTACTTGCATTGGCTGATTGGGCATTATGAAATAAGTTCCCTGTCCAGATGGTGCATTTCCTCATTCATGTAAGGTTTAACTAACATGGTCCAAGTACATCAAGACAGTCGTGAAGAGGGCACGACAAAACCTATTCCCCCCTCAGGAGACCGAAAAGATTTGGCATGGGTACTCAGATCCTGAAAAGGTTTTACAGCTGCACCATCGAGAGCATCCTGACGGGTTGCATCACTGCCTGGTATGGCAACTGCTCGGCCTCCGACCGCAAGGCACTACAGAGGGTAGGGCGTACGGCCCAGTACATCACCGGGGACAAGCTTCCTGCCATCCAGGCGGTGTCAGAGGAAGGCCCTAAAAATAGTCAAAGACTCCAGCCACCCTAGTCATAGACTGTTCTCTCTGCTACGGTACTGGAGCGCCAAGTCTTGGTCCAAGATTCTTCTAAACAGCTTCTACGCCCAAGCCATAAGACTCCTGAACAGGATTTTGCATTGCCCCCCTCCCCTGCTGCTACTCTCTGTTATCTATGCATAGCCACTTTAATAACTCTACCTACATGTACATAATTACCTCGATTACCTGGACACAGGTGCCCCCGCACATTGACACATTAACTCTGTACCGGTACCCCCTGTATATAGCCCCGCTATTGTTATTTACTGCTGCTCTTTAATTATTTGTTATTCTTATCTCTTACTTTTTGAAACATAACTCGATATTTATAATGACAAATCTCCCTGTGCTTGACAGTTTTTAAATGTCAAGCACAACTCCGATAAATGTATTCATACCAGTGGAATTTAAAAATATTTTGCCCATAATTTGGCGTATTGTATTGTCAGTAACGTTAATTATCAAGTGGATAACAGTAATATCGATTGTTGGTAGTTTAAAAACTTTTAAAAAGTCTTACCGGGAGTCTGCCGGAGGATGATCTGATGGGTTTAGCTTCAGGTCCATGAGGAGTTGCATAGAGGCAGTTCACCCTTTGTTCGGCCGCTGTAGTGTTGCAGATTTGGGTGAAGTATCCAGCCGGTACCGAGTTCATCGGTGAACTGCATAACCCGGTGCTGAAGAATTCTGTTTTCACTCCAGACAAAACTTTATTCTGTGAACACGACAGTCCTCCTACAGCACCTCGGCCAGACGCAAGAGAAACGCCTTTGGGCAGCCGCATCATTTTAGTAAATTTAAATAACGACTGTGTTCAAATTAAAATACGTTTAGCTAGTAGCAAAACTCAAATATTCCAGAAAACTGTATTCACGACAGTGAATGAAAGGAGTTGGGAGTCTTTCCGATACGAACGGGAAACGATGTCTCACAATTCGTAGCTAGTTTGATAAAAGCCCGAAGAATTTCATAAAAATACTATTTAGTTAATAATGTGCAAAATGCATAAGTGGAATACCTAATCACCAGAGATATCCTTTGCTTGAGTATTTTCTGAAATTAAACGACTTGCATTGCAACCGATATTATCCTTGACGTGTCCAGTTGAAAGAGAACGTAGACTTTACCTAGCTAGCTAATTATTTAATAGCTAAATAAATAAAACAACAAGTATATTTGCAAGTCCAGAATGGACAAACTTTGAAGATTACGTCTTGAGAAGCAGAATCCTCCAGAAATACAAAGTTTAGGAGTATTTTTCAGATTTTCCGTAGAGGAGATACTGCCACTGTCGGGTTCTCTGTCCAGCTAAAAAGCTTAGCTATTGATACAAGGGAATTGGAGTTCGGAAGAACTGCTTTTTTAGCGCCAAATTTCGCCCCGCGAAATTTGGATCTCCCGCGGTTAGAGCGCATCTTTCATTGGTCCAAAGCGAGTTGCGATTGTTACATGCCGCATATATTTGCATAAAACAGTTGGCGCGGGGCGTACCCAACCTTAAAGGAATAGTATGTCCATGTGAGGTCATTTTAGGGACAAAGTTAGCCATTTCGAATCAAACATTGTTAAACAATAACATGCTTTTATAACCTACTATATGAGGAGCAAATGAATCTAGATATTATTTTCTCTCTATAGAGTGCAATTATGTAGGCCTAGTCAACCCTGATGTTATTATTTATGTATTTTACCTTTATTTAACTATGCAAGTCAGTTAAGAACAAATTCTTATTTTCAATGACAGCCTAGGAACAGTGGGTTAACTGCCTGTTCAGGGGCAGAAAGACAGATTTCGGGATTTCAATTTGCGACCTTTCGGTTACTAGTCCAACGCTCTAACCACTAGGCTACCCTGCCACCCCAATTATAGACCCCCCCCCATAATATCTCATTGTAAGAAAAACGAATCTGAATCAAATCAGCCTTCCTTTTAGTAAACAGTGTATTTCATATCCTTAATAAAACAATCAAGGGAAGTTCTATGTGAGCAATTTGATGAGTAAGAAGTTTAATCGAATGACATCTGCTGCTCACTAGTTCACAAAGAGAAAAGGAATCATTCCTTGAAGACATGCCCACCCTCCACTCCCGATTGACCCCCATAAGCCTCCAGATATGACACAGAAATGCCCCCCCCCCCCCCCCCCCCCCCATTATAATGCAAATTTCACATGAAGTCCTATTGCTTGTCTAGTCTGATCCCAGATCTTTGTTCTGTCTTGACAACTCCTATACTCATTGTCATGATAAACATGGCAACGGCCATAGGAGTTGGCTATACAGCGCTCAATAAATACAGTGAGCCAAATGTGTTGAGAAATGGGCAACTCACATCAACAAGTTGATAATGGCCTTGGCGATGTGTTTGTATAATTAGCTAATTGTGCATACATCTAGCCTGCTGTAGTTGGCAGACACACTGCAGTGACTTTCCCATGCATGTGGTGAAACTACTCCAGTGCATTTGGAAAGTATTCAGACCGATTGACTTTTTCTACATTTTGTTACATTACAGCTCATCAATTTACACACAATACCACACCATAATGAAAAAGCAAAAACAGGTTTTTATACATTTTTATAAAAACGGAAATATTACATTTGCATAAGTATTCAGACCCTTTACTCAGTACTTTGTTGAAGCACATTTGGCAGCGATTACAGCCTTGAGTCTTCTTGGGTATGACGCTTCAAGTTTGGCACACCTGTATTTGGAGAGTTTCTCCCATTCTTCCCTGCAGATTTTCTCAAGCTCTATCAGGTTGGATGGGGAGCGTCACTGCACAGATATTTTCAGGTTTCTCCAGAGATCGGGTTCAAGTCCGGGCCACTCAAAGACATTCAGAAGCTTGTCCCAAGGCCATGCCTGCGTTGTCTTGGCTGTGTGCTTAGTGTCGTTGTCCTGTTGGAAGGGAAACCTTCACCCCAGTCTGAGGCCCTGAGCACTCTGGAGCAGGATTTCATCAAGGTTCTCTCCTTACTTTGCTCCGTTCATCTTTCCCTCGATGCTGACTAGTCTCCCATTCCCTGCTGCTGAAAAACATCCCCACAGCATGATGCTGCCACCATCATGCTTCACTGTATGGATGGTGCCAGGTTTCCTCCAGATATGACGCTTGGCATTCAGGCCAAAGAGTTCAATCTTGGTTTCATCAGACCAGAGATTCTTGTTTCTCATTGTCTGAGAATCCTTTAGGTGCCTTTTGGTAAACTCCAAGCGGGCTTTCGTGTACCTTTTACTGAGGAGTTTCTTCCGTCTGGCCACTCTACCATAAAGGCCTAAATTGTGTCGTGCTGCAGAGATGGTTGTCCTTCTGGAAGGTTCTCCCATCTCCACAGAGGAACTCTGGAGCTCTGTCAGAGTCACCATTAGGTTCTTGGTCAACTCCCTGACCAAGGCCCTTCTCCACCGATTGCTCAATTTGGCTCTAGGAGGAGTCTTGGTGGTTCCAAACTTCTTCCATTTAAGAATGATGGAAACCACTGTGTTCTTGGGGACCTTCAATGCTGCAGACATTTTTTGGTGCCCTTCTCCATATCTTATATAGAAGGTGTGTGCCTTGCCAAATCATGTCCAATTAATTGAATTGGACTCCAATCAAGTTGTGGAAACATCTCAAGGATGATCAATGGAAACAGCATGCACCTGAACTCAATTTCGAGTGTCATAACAATGGGTCTGAGTACTTATATAAATAAGGTATTTCTGTTTTTATTTTTAATACATTTGCAAACATTTCTAAAAACTTATTTTCACTTTGTCATTATGGGGTATTGTGTCTAGATTGATGAGGGAAAAAAAATATTGAATCCATTTTAGAATAAGGTTGTAACGTAACAAAATGTGGAAAAAGTCAAGGGGTCTGAATACTTTCCCGAATGCACTGTGCATAAGCTATGTTGTAAACAGGAGCAAAACTACTGCCAAATGGTTCAAGAGGAAACTACTACATTATAAACAGCTGCAGGTCCTGTATTGAAATGTTACCCAGGGAGAGATCTTGCAGTGTGTGTGTGTGTGTGTGTGTGTGTGTGTGTGTGTGTGTGTGTGTGTGTGTGTGTGTGTGTGTGTGTGTGTGTGTGTGCGTGCGTGCGTGTGTGTGTGTGTGTGTCTGTGATCCAGTCAGCATGCTGGGTTGTTTGCTCCCTGCAAGGTGAGGGTCAGTTAATCTGTTTCTGTGTTTGTACCCATTTGCTTTTGGCCCTATAATGATAGTGTGAAATACCTCACAATATGGGGTCCAAATAAATAGACACAAACAGGTGCTGTCAAGCTCTATTATATGCAGTTGGCCTGATGAATTCCATAATGAAATGTGTTACAAAGCCAACAAAGCAGCAGGTCTCTCATGTCTCTCAGGCTTATATCAATTCATGCTCATTTATATTACAAAAATGTATGTATGGCCCTGCGTTACATCCCCCCCCCCCCCTGCTTGGTTTATCTAGCTAAAGCTAGTCGCATTCACTATAAGTATTTATGTCTCATTCATTCACTAGCAGTGTGTATATCTGATAACACTTTTAGTTATCAGATCGTCTACAAGTCTACAGCATACACCGACATGCCATGGGAATACAGTATTACCATCTTGTGGTTCAGTGAGGCATTTTATATACACAGCAATAGCCCAAAGCATAAAGAGTGATACTATCTACAGATAGTTTAATTGTGTCTCGTTTACTGAGCTTTACACTTCTCCTCTTGTGGTTCTTCTGCCTTCAAGTTCATGACTGAGTGTGGGCAGGGGAAGGGAGGGGATGACAGATGGTTAATGTGACTCGTTATTGTTTTCTTTGTACTCCTCTGTCAATATAAATGAATTGAAATAAAATTGTGATCACAAAAAAATGTAAAAGATTATCTAGGTTTGGCTGTTGTTTTTTTTTTGTTTTTTTAATCAAACGTATACAGGCCCTTCGGGTGCCTGCGTTCCCCCCCCCCCCCACTGGGGGCTGGGGGCTGGAGAGCTAAGCGACAAGAGACTAGAATCTGGACACATCATTTAGCCTACCATGCCACCTGCTGGACAAATATGGCATCTAGCACAGCCATTAGCCCATCGTAGGCACGCAACACACACAACAATGGCTGTGTCACACAGGCAGCGAAATTCGGATATTTTTCCACTAATTGGTATTTTAACCAATCAGATCATCATTTGCCAATAATTGGGAAAAAGATCAGAACTGGGCTACCTGTGTAAACGCAAGCTAATGGGCCTGAGACAGCTTTGTCCAGAGGGATCTACTACAAAGCAAGATCAATGACTTAGCAAGCTAACTTGCCAAAATATTCTGAAATAACGTTTTATTTTTTAGAAAGATATGCATGAAATGGGCATGTCTACTTGACTCAAACCAAAACACATATCTAAGTTTAGGTTTCTTAATGAACAAGAAAATCAATAGTTATTTTAACCTTTATTTAACTAGGCAAGCCAGTTAAGAACAAATTCTTATTTACAATGCCAGGCTACCAGGGAACAGTGGGTTAACTGCTTTGTTCAGGGGCAGAACAACAGATTTTTACATTGTCAGCTTGGGAATTCGATCCAGCAACCTTTCAGTTACTGACCCAACGCTCTAACCACTAGTGGGAAAAATTAAGTTATTATATACCTCTCTATACTGGACCTCATGCAGTGGTTCAGTGTACTACTGTGTAGGGGTCAAAAAGGACCAGATACGATATAATATAATAGCATGGGCCAGCTTAACTGACCCGTTCTCTTAAAAAAAATATCAATTTAATGCTACTTTTTTAACCAATGTCGATCTATTAGGGTGCTCTTCAAAATGTATTTAATTATTTTCCATATGCTGTTTGCCCTGCAAGAAATACTATGTTCATGATTTTCATCAGGCATTACACAAAAGTTTCTAAAACAGTTATTTAGGTTGTGGGAGCGTTGTGGGGATATGACAAGAGATAGGTTCTCAAGACAATTAAACTGTCCAGTTATGCTGACATTCAGATAATGTTTGTATCAGCATGCACAAAACGTTCCTTTGACGTTGCAAGAACGTTGACTGAACAGCCTTTCTGAGCTCTTTAAAGGTTCCCAGAACATTTAATGAGGTTGTGGGAATAGTGTGGGTACATTACAAGAGATAGGTTCCCAAAACACAAAATATGCTCTGTTGTGATGACGTTCATACATTGTTTAAGTTAGGTTGCACAGGATTCCCTGTGTTGTAAGAATGAAATAAGTCTGTTTTTATTACGTTCATAGAATATTTGTTTTAGGTTTAACATCATATTCCATTGATATTCCAATATACATTTGACCTTGTCTTGGAGTTCCTCAGAACATTTCAAGAACATTAAAAAAAAAAATAGATTTAAGCTTTACATAATATTACCACAACATTCTCAGCATGCACATTTGTAGCTCCTTAAAACATAAGTAGGTAGATTGGAAGACATCCCCATTAAGTTTGTCCATAGATTTCATGGCAATTTTCATTTGAGGATAGTATTGTAGGTGATACAGCGACACAAGAGATTTTAATAACTTCATTCATAGGACAGTTGAATAGCTTTTAACAAACAGCAAATGTTGGGTTTGAACACACAATGTTTGGTTTTGTAGCCAGTTCTTTAATCCTCTGTGCACCAGGGGTTAGCTGAGCTTTTCTGTTTCCTTTTCAATCAAATATGGTCAATCAGAACACAGAACGCAATTTCTAAGTTATTGAAATGCTCCCATCTTCTTCATGTACTTGTAACGCTGTATTTTATGATTATTTTTCGTCATCGCTTTTGTTGAAAGTCTTATGAAATGTGATTTTGAAATAAAAAAAAAGGTCAAAAAGTTTTCTTATTTAGTTTGAAGGTTCTGAGTATGTATTTGAATACACAAGAATACAGGTTATAATCTTTTACTGCAGTGGGCTAAATCAGGGTCACGCAGAGTGGTAGTCTTAAACAAATCTACTTTGTAGTCTTGGTAGTCTTAAACAAATTTACTTTGAAACAAAAGTATACACCTCACACATGGTTATGGGCTTAAAATAAGAAGACACCTGTACCATGTCAGATATAGAGTTGAAATGTATTACGTTTTGAGTTCGCATCCCAATATTACACTTTATATCTATCACTGAAGACTGAAATATAATGAAACCATTTGACATTGAAAGACCAGATTTTCTGTGTAATGTTAATTTTTTTTAAATTATTTATGAAATTATGAAAAATATGAATAACATTCCACCCATGAGGCCACTAGTTCATTTGACTACAGGAAAGAGGTACAGGAATCTCTATCCAACTAAAATCAAATTTCATAAGACTTTCAACACACGTCTGGCTCCTAAAATATAGTGTCTCGTCTGGCTCAGTTGGTAGAGCATGGTGTTTGCAGTGCCAGGGTTGTGGGTTTGATTCCCACGGTGGGCCAGTGAGGAGAAAAAATGTCTGAAATGTATGCATTCACTACTGTAAGTCACTCTGGATAAGAGTGTCTGCTAAAATGTAAAACATGTTTTATTACACAGCACATGAAGAGAATGGGAACATTTTAATAACTCAGGAATTGTGTTCTGTGTCCTGATTGACCATATTTGACTGGAGAAAAAAAAGGCTATATAGCTATGCCTTACTGACGCAGAGGGTTAGAAGTATTCAGACCCCTTCCCCCTTTCCACATTTTGTTACATTACAGCCGTATTCTAAATAAAAACAATTCCTCATCAATCTACATACAATATCCCATAATGACAAAGCAATGTTTGCAAATGTATTAAAAATAAAAAACAGAAATAGCTTATTTACATAATTCAGACTCATTGCACCCTGTTTCCACTCATCATCATTGTCATTATGGGGCATTATGTGTAGATTGATGAGGGGGTGGGGAAAATAACAATTTAATCCATTTTAGAATAAGCCTGTAAGGCAACAAAATACTTTCGGAATGCACTGTATAAAGAGGATGGGTGAATTCATGGTGAATAATTAAGTTACCAGTATTTCCTTGGCTTAGTTATGTCTAAGAAGAATAAAAAGGAAACATGGAAGTCGTGATAAACCATACAGCCATGGATATATACTGAAAAAAGCGAATGCAGCTATCTAGTTTATCCTACTCAAACAGAGAGGGATGCTATGTTAGCTAGCTGGCTATGGCTATCCTCCACTAGAACTCTTCTAAGTCAAGGTACGCTTTTGGTTTTATTAAATTATTGCCACCAGGCCGCCTGTGTAACTGCTAAACTGCTTTCTGACTACACTGTACTGCATGATTGTGGGGGGTTATTAATGCGTTAGTTCTAGTATGTGGACTATGACATGACAATGATGTAGGCTGTGTGTACTAGTTAGTGGCCATGATATGAAGTTCTGGCTTGGAAAGTTTTTTTTGCCTGGTCACAGACAGCTGATGTGTTGTGCACTGAAGTCCACAAGCGAAGGGAAAAGGTGAGAGGAGGAGAGCACGTAGATAGTTTTATATACAATGAGCAAAGTGATCATTAGTGTGACTGCTATGAAAGTGAAGTGTGCTTGCCTGTGATCAGCGGTGTATTCATTCTCCCAATTCTGTTAAAAAATGTTTCTTAAACGAAAGCAAATGGAACGAAACGGGGATAAACATACCAGAATTGGTCCAATAGAATCTCTCATTTGCAACTGTTAGACAAATGATTACACCCTAGATTAACTAGATGCAAGGCAGTATTGAATGTGTCTGTCACCTTGATTACTCAAAATTCTCTCAACCTACATTGTAAACTTTCATTCATAGGCAAGGTTGTAGCAACCTCATGATGGGTACAGGGAAAAACATTGTATCATTTAGTAGCCTAAACCTATCGACGATACATTGAGTCAGAGAGTGGATTGGAAGAATGGCGCCAGAGGGGATGGCTGCCGTTTTACGGACTCCAAACCAATTGTGCTATTTTTGTGTGTTTTTTCGCATTATTTGTAACTTATTTTGTACATAGTGTTGATGCTACCATCTCTTGAGTAATCAAGGTGACAGACAGTGACACATTCAATACCGCCTTGCATCTAGTTCATCTAAGGTGTAACCATTAATCCAACAGTTGCAAATGAGAAAAGAGCTTCTGGATATCAGAACAGCGATTACTCACCTCGAACTGAGTTTTTCTTGAATGAGTCTGAAGCGAAGGATATAATGTTGCTCCCAGACAAGGCCCAAATCCCCGTCATTCGCATGAAGAAAATAAGGAAATACAGGGGTGCCTATGTAACAGGGTTGAAATAGACATTCTATGAGTTTTGTCATAATTAAGCAGTCAGGTTATGTAAGTATAATTAAAATGATATCTAATGCATGTTAGGCTGAATCCATATTGTTTTATAATCATTATCGATGTTGACACGTTATGTGATAGTGTTACAGAGTTGTGTCATGTATTTATCATTTTATGTACACGTTGTGTTATGCTAAAGGCTAGCTAACGTTTGCCTTGTACTTTCTTTGCTAATGAGACTAGTCACCTCCTGAAGTGTAAATGTATTTTCTTTTATATATTTCACGTCACTCAGATTGCATGGTGGGTTTGTGGTTGTGCTGAAGTTTACACAGTTGAAGTCGTAAGTTTACATACACCTTAGCCAAATACATTTAAACTCAGTTTTTCACAATTCCTGACATTTAATCCTAGTAAAAAATCCCTGTTTTAGGTCAGTTAGGATCACCACTTTATTTTAAGAATGTGAAATGTCAGAATAATACTAGAGAGAATGATTTATTTCAGCTTTTGTTTATTTCATCATATTCCCAGTGGGTCAGAAGTTTACATGCACTCAAAAAGTATTTGGTAGCATTGACTTTAAATAGTTTAACTTGGGTAGCCTTCCACAAGCTTCCCACAATAAGTTGGGTGGATTTTGGCCCATTCCTCCTGACAGAGCTGGTGTAACTGAGTCAGGTTTGTAGGCCTCCTTGCACGCACACGCTTTTTCAGTTCTGCCCACAAATTTTCTATAGGATTGAGGTCAGGGCTTGGTGATGGCCACTCCAATACCTTGACTTTGTTGTCCTTAAGCCATTTTGCCACAACTTTGGAAGCATGCTTGGGGTCATTGTCCATTTGGAAGTCCCATTTGCGACCAAGCTTTAACTTCCTGACTGATGTCTTGAAATGTTGCTTCAATATATCCACATCATTTTCCTGCCTCACGATGCTATCAATTTTGTGAAGTGCACCAGTCCCTCCTGCAGCAAAGCACCCCACAACATGATGCTACCACCCCCGTGCTTCACGGTTGGGATGGTGTTGTTCGGCTTGCAAGCCTCCCCCCTTTTCCTCCAAACATAACGACGGTCATTATGGCCAAACAGTTCTATTTTTGTTTTATCAGACCACAGGACATTTCTCCAAAAAGTACGATCTTTGTCCCCATGTGCAGTTGCAAACTTGGTTTTGGAGCAGTGGCTTCTTCCTTGCTCAGCGGCCTTTAAGGTTATGTCGATATAGGACTCATTTTACTGTGAATATAGATACTTTGTACCTGTTTCCTCCAGCATCTTCACAAGGTCCTTTGCTGTTGTTCTGGGATTGATTTGCACTTTTCGCACCAAAGTACATTCATCTCCAGGAGACACACCGCGTTTCCTTCCTGAGCGGTATGATGGCTGCGTGGTCCCATGGTGTTTATACTTGCGTACCAGACTTGTGGAGGTCTACAATTATTTTTCTGAGGTCTTGGCTGATTTCTTTTGTTTTTCCCATGATGCCAAGCAAAGAGGCACAGAGTTTGAAGGTAGGCCTTGAAATACATCCACAGGTACACCTCCATTTGACTCAAATGATGTCAACTAGCCTATCAGAAGCTTCTAAAGCCATGATTTCATTTTCTGGAATTTTCCAAGCTGTTTACAGGCACAGTCAACTTAGTGTATGTAAACTTCTGACCCACTAGAATTGTGATACAGTGAATTATAAGTGAAATAATCTGTCTGTAAACAATTGTTGGAAAAATTACTTGTATCATGCACAAAGTAGATGTCCTAACCGACTTGCCAAAACTATAGTTTGTTAACAAGAACTTTGTGGAGTGGTTGAAAAGCAAGTTTTAATAACTCCAACCTAAGTGTATGTAAACTTCCGACTTCAACTGTACGTGCTGCCAAATGATATGGAATAATGTTATTTTACTGTACACATGTAGCCCATGTGCTGTGGTGATGTGTTATGGCAGTCAAACAGAGTCATTATTAGTTGAGCGCTCTGTAGCCATGTTGTTATAAATGTAATAATGTATAAAATGTATATTAGAAATAGACTTAACTTTTCAAAAAATATTACAGTTGCAGTCAAAGAGTTGTTCAACTTTGGTGGAGACTGCATGGTGGGTTTTCAGTTGTGCTGAAGTTTACACAGTGTATGTATGTATTCGTGTATGTATGTATTTGTGTATGTATTTGCAGAATAAACTGTGAATGTGTCCTTTGTCGATGAGCCATATAATAGCCATCACACCTACAGGAGTGCCTTGTGAGAATTCTTTGGTGAGTGGGTAACCGGCCTCTACCATCTGTTCTATTGGCCAACGTGCAATCACTGGAGCATAAACTGTGTGAGCTCCGTTCAAGACTATCCTACCAACAGGACATTAAAAACTGTAATATTTTATGTTTCTGTAGAGGATTTATTAAAGTCCTCAGAACAACATTCTTGCAACATCAAAGAAATGTTTTGTTCACCCTGATACAAACATTATCTGAATGTCAGCAACACTGGACATTTTGTGTTTTGGGAACATATCTCTTGTCATGTCCCTACAATGTTACCACAACTGAATTAAATATTTTGGGAACCTTTAAAGAACAGACTAAATGTGTTCTGGGAATGTTGTTGTAACATCAGGTGAATGTTTTTTGCACCCTAAAATAAATATTGTAGATTCAGCCGCACAACTGGACAGTTTTGGTGTTTTGGGAACATATCCTTTATTATGTCCCCACAATGTTCCCACCAGACTGTTCCCACAACCTAATGAAACATTCTGGGAACGTTAAAGAACAGACAATATGTGTTCTGGGAATATTCTTGTAACATCAGGTGAATGTTTCTTACACCCTAAAAGAAACATTGTAGAATCATCCTCAAAACTGGACAGTTTTTGTGTTTTGGGAACATATCTTTTGTGATGTCCCCACAATGTTCCCTCTAGACTGTTCCCACAACCTAATGAAACATTCCGGGAACCTTCAAAGAACAGACAAAATGTGTTCTAGGAACGTTCTTGTAACATCAGGTGAATGTTTTTTTACACCCTAAAAGAAACATTGTGGAATCATCCGCACAACTAGACAGTTTTGGTGTTTTGGGAACATATCTTTTGTGATGTCTCCACAATGATCCCACCAGACTGCTCCCAGAACCTAATGAAACATGCTTGGAACCTTAAAATAAACAGATGACATGTGTTATGGGAACGTTCAACATCAGGTGAATGTTTTATACAAATGTTTTTGTATAAAGAACCTGACTGTATGCTATCTATGGTAAACATAGGGCATTGACGTCAGCGGCCAACACAATTTCATTCAACCTTCAAGTCATATAGGGTGAAAAACTAATTCATGGTAATCAAAAATTGTGAAATCTCGAGTTTTCGATAGACTTCAATCGATATAGCCTAGGATCATCATCTTGCAATATGTGCAATGTGTCAATAGAGTACAACAGTATGAGTCATAATACCCATAAAACCTAGCGGCTAAACAGGTAAATGGTTCCAATAGTTTTTCCACCATACATGTTTCACATAGGGGATTTTAGAAATCCTTAAAATAAGGGCTGTGTTTCGTGTAGATCTACTCTGGCGTGGAGTTTTGATAACCGTGTAAATGTCTCAAGGACAAGGTGACTTTTATCAATACATTCGCCTGTATTTACCCCCCAAATAATGAAATGTTAATTAGCTGCGAATGTGGCTATGATAAAGAACTACAAATTCCATGATGATCTGGACGAGACTGCCGAATCGAGGCAAATATAAGATTCTTTGAATTAACTATATCATGTTAACCAAATGTAGTAATGAATAAATTGGCAACATTTTTTAAACGGACAATTCTTTAAACTGTCTTGTGCAAGTTTTAAATTGACACAATACCTGTTAGCAAAGGTGCCATGCAGGAGCTTGCAGGGATTTGTAGTTTTGCATGATTTCTACTTTGATGCTAGTTGGCATCTTCGAATCTGAGAGTAAATAGAGCTGAATATATTGATAAAAGACACCTTGTCCGACAGAGTTTACATGGTTATCGAAACGTCATGCCAGGGTAAGCTTACACGAAACATAGCCCTTATTTTAAGTGTTTCTAAAATCCACTATGGGGAACATTTTCCACCACAAATTTATTTGAACCATTAGCCTGTTTGACCGCTAGGTTTTATGGGTATTATGACACCTCCACTGTGGGGCTCTATGGTCTTTGCCATACTGACTTGCAGCATGCAATTTTAAGTTTAACCACTATGTGTCAGCACATATTCACAAATTAAGTCAAGTAGGGCAAGAGAGGCCCAGTGCTTTTATTTCATTGGCACCGGTAGTCTCAGAGGTCTGAGTACTTGTATAAACTACCTTAATTTTGCTGGACCCCCTAATAGGGATTCATAATAAATACAAATACAAATACTTGTGACATTCTTATGTCTTCTAAAAGCATTTACAAACCAAATAGGTACAGGTATCAATAGCATGTTTATTCTCATCATATAGTTCAAAGAGCAATTGCACACTTTTGGCACACAACACATGGAGTTTGAAATAGTAGAAATAGCAATTTTATGATATTATTTCCTAATGTTTTGTGTAATAATAACCTATTGCAAAATAAAGGTGGGCTACCTAAATCCCCAACCTCTAGGCATAAAAAGGTTAAAAGGTGAAGCAGGCTTTAATTTTCTTCAAAGTTCTATTGCAATAAAGAATGGCGCCGGAAGAGATGACTGCCGTTTTACGGGCTCCTAAACAATTGTGCTATTTTGTGTGTTTTTTCGCATTGTTTGTAACTTCTTTTGTGCATAATGTCTATGCTACCGTCTCTTAATGATCGAAAAGAGCTTCTGGATATCAGAACAGTGATTACTCACCTCGAACTGGATAAAGATTCTTCTTTAATGAGCCTGACGCAAAGGATATAATGTTGCTCCCAGACAAGGCCCAAATCCCCGTCATTCGCATGAAGAAAATAAGGAAATACAGGGGGCGGAGATCAGGATACCTTGTGAGAATTCGTTGGCGAGTGGGTAACCCGCCTCTACCATCCGTTCGATTGGCCAACGTGCAATCACTGGAGAATAAACTGGATGAGCTCAGTTCGAGACTATCCTGCCAACGGGACATTAAAAACTGTAATATTGTATGTTTCACCGAGTCGTTGCTGAACGACGACACGGATAATATACAGTTGGCTGGGTTTTCCGTGCATCGACAGAACAGCTTCGTCCAGTAAGATGAGGCATGGGGTTCTGTGTCTATTTGTCAATAACAGCTGTAATGTCTAAAACTAAGGTAGTCTCGAGGTATTGCTCACCTGAGGTAGACTACCTCAGGATAAGCTGTAGACCACACTATCTATCAAAATAGTTTTCATCTATATTTTTCATAGCCGTCTATTTACCACCACAAACCGACGCTGGCACTAAAACTGCACTCAGCAAGCTGTATAAGGCCATAAGCAAACAAGAAAATACTCATCCAGAAGCGGCGCTCCTAGTGGCCAGGGACATTAACGTAGCCAAATTTAAATCCGTTAAACCTAATTTCTACCAGCATGTCACATGTGCAACCGAAGAGAAAAAAACTGTAGACCACCTTTACTCCACACACATAGATGCGTTCAAAGCTCTCCCTTGCCCTCCATTTGGCAAATCTGACCAGAATTCTGTTCTCCTGATTCCTGCTTACAAGCAAAAACTAAAGCAGGAAGTACAAGTGACTCGCTCAATATGGAAGTGGTCAGATGATGCAGATGCTACACCACAAGTGTAACGATCGTCTGACAGAGGGGACCAAGATGCAGCGTGGTAAGTGCTCATATTAACTTTAATGCCACTTTAAATAAAACAAGAAAACAAAAGCCAACAGTTCTGCCAGGTGAACACACAAGACAGAAAACAACTACCCACAAAACCCCAAAGGAAAACAGGCTGCCTAAGTATGGCTCCCAATCAGCGACAACGATGTACAGCTGCCCCTGATTGAGAGCCATACCAGGCCAAAACAAAGAAATACGAAGCATAGAAAAAAGTACATAGAATGCCCACCCTAGTCACACCCTGGCCTAACCAAAATAGAGAATAAAACCCTCTCTATGGCCAGGGCGTGACAACAAGACTGTTTCGCTAGCACAGACTGGAATATGTTCCGGGATTCATCCAATGGCATTGAGGAGTATACCACCTCAGTCACTGGTTTCATCAATAAGTGCATCGACGATGTCGTCCCCACAGTGACCGTACGCACATATCCCAACCAGAAGCTATGGATCACAGGCAACATCCGTACCGAGCTAAGAGCTAGAGCTTCCACTTTCAAGGAGTGTGACACTAATCCAGACGCTTATAAGAAATCCTGCTATTGTGCCCACAAAGCTCATCACTAAGCTGAGGACCCTAGGACTAAACACCTCCCTCTGCAACTGGATCGTGGACTTCCTAATGGGCCGCCCTCAGGTGGTAAGGGTAGGCAACAACACATCTGCCACGCTGATCCTCAACACAGGGGCAACTCAAGGATGCATGCTTAGTCCCCTCCTATACTCCCTGTTCACCCATGACTGCGTGGCCAAACACGACTCCAATACCATCATTAAGTTTGCTGACGACACAACGGTGGTAGGCCTGATCACCGACAACGATGAGACAGCCTATAGGGAGGAGGTCAGAGACCTGGCAGTGTGGTGCCAGAACAACAACCTCTCCCTCAAAGTAAGCAAGACAAAGCAGATGATCGTGGACAACAGGCAAAGGCGGGCCGGACACGCCCCCATTCACATCGACGGGGCTGTAGTTGAGCGGGTCGAGAGTTTCAAGTTCCTTGGTGTCCACATCACCAACAAGCTATCATGGTCCAAACACACCAAGAAAGTTGTGAAGAGGGCACGACAACGCCTTTTCCCCCTCAGGAGACTGAAAAGAGTTGGCATGGGACCTCAGATCCTCAAAAGGTCCTACAGCTGCACCATCGAGAGCATCCTGACTGTTTGCATCACCACCTGGTATGGCAAATGCTCGGCATCCGACCGTAAGACCCTACAGAGGGTAGTGCGTACGGCCAAGTACATCACGGGGGCCAAGCTTCCTGCCATTCAGGATCCACACTACCGTTCAAAAGTTTGGGGTCACTTAGAAATGTCCTTGTTACTGAAAGAAAAGGCCATTTTTCATACATGAAAATAACATCAAATTGATCAGAAATACAGTGTAGACATTATTAATGTTCTAAATGACTATTGTAGCTGGAAACGGCAGATTTTTTATGGAATATCTAAGGCGTACAGAAACTGAAGATCTCGTGCAACGCTGTGTACTACTCCCTTCACAGAACAGCGCAAACTGGCTCTAACCAGAAAAGAAAGAGGAGTGGGAGGCCCCGGTGCACAACTGAGCAAGA
The DNA here is from genome assembly GCF_901001165.1 of Salmo trutta. Lineage (NCBI taxonomy): Eukaryota > Metazoa > Chordata > Actinopteri > Salmoniformes > Salmonidae > Salmo > Salmo trutta. Next base: position 41,971,076 of record NC_042981.1, on the reverse strand, counting down.
GGACAAGTACATTAGAGTGTCTAGTTTGAGAAACAGACGCCTCACAAGTCCTCAACTGGCAGCGTCATTAAAAATTACCCACAAAACACCAGTCTTAATGTCAACAGTGACGAGGTGACTCCGGGATGCTGGCATTCTAGGCAGAGTTACAAAGAAAAAGCCATATCTCAGACTGGCCAATAAAAATAAAATATTAAGATGGGCAAAAGAACACAGACACTGGACAGAGAAACTCTGCTTAGAAGGCCAGCTCCCGGAGTCGCCTCTTCGCTGTTGACGTTGAGACTGGTGTTTCCAGCCGTTTCCAGCTACAATAGTTTCCAGCTACAACTTCCGTTCCTTGGCAATTTCTCACTTGTAATAGCCTTCATTTCTCAGAACAAGAATAGACTGACGAGTTTCAGGAGAAAGTTCTTTGCTTCTGGCCATTTTGAGCCTGTAATCAAACCCACAAATGCTGATGCTCCAGATACTCAACTAGTCTAAAAAGGCAAGTTTTATTGCTTCTTTAATTAGCACACAGTTTTCAGCTGTGCTAACATAATTGCAAAAGGGTTTTCTAATGCTCAATTAGCCTTTTAAAATGGTCAACTTGGATTAGCTAACTCAATGTGCCATTGGAACGCAGGAGTGATGGTTGCTGATAATGGGCCTCTGCACGCCTATGTAGATATTCCATTAACAATCTGCCGTTTCCAGCTACAATAGTCATTTACAACATTAACAATGTCTACACTGTATTTCTAATGAATTTGATGTTATTTTAATGGTCAAAAAAGTAGCTTTTCTTTCAAAAACAAGGACGTGAAACTTCTGAACGGTAGTGTATGTAATAGGTGGTGTCAGAGGAAGGCCCAAAAAATTGTCAAAACAGTCACCCAAGTCATGTTCTCTCCGCTTCTGCACGGCAAACGGTACCGGAGTGCCAAGTCTAGGTCCAAAAGGCTCCTTAACACCTTCTACCCTCATGCCATAAGACTGCTGAACAATTAATAAAATGGCCACCCAGACTATTTGCATTGACACCACCCCCCCTTTGTTTTTACACTGCTGCTACCCGCTGTTTATTATCTATGCATAGTCACTTTACCCCTACCTACATGTACAAATTACCTCGACTAACCAGTACCCCCGCACATTCACTTGGTACCGGTACTCCCTGTATATAGCCTCATTATTGTTATTTTTATTTTTTTTATTTTTTTTACTTTCGTTTATTTAGTAAATCTTTTCTTAACTCTATTTTCTTAAAACTGCCTTGTTGGTTATGGACTTGTAAGTAAGAATTTCACAGTAAGGTCCATCTATAACTGTTGTATTCAGCGCTAGTGACAAATACAATTTGATTTGATTTGAATATTGATCTATGTACTGTCTCTGGACCAGCTGGTCAACTAGACCTTGAAAGCTAGCTTGACTACTTAGAAGTAATCATTTACCTACATCACAAAATAAACAAATCATGGATATATAACATTAGTCTCCAAAAAAGCTTTAGGTCTGACATTGAGATTCATTGTGACAACCCACTGGGCAAAAACTGGTTGAATCAATGTTGTTTGCACGTAATTGCAACCCAAAAATGCAATGTGATGACGTTGAATCAATGTGAAAAACTGATTGGACTGGCAAAAAGTCATCAACGTAAGGGAATTGTCTTTTTTCTTCACCTGACTTTTAAACTAAATCCAATGACATGCTGATTTGTTTTGTTGATTTTACTTTGAATTCACATTAGTTGACAACTCAGCGAAATGTAAATCAAAACTAAACGTCTTGTGCCCAGTGGGAAAGCTGTTGACTTCTGTTAGGATAGGTGAAAATCATTAGGCTACAAACACAAGTATAGGCGATCAAAACAGTTTTGATCTATTAAGTTGTGTTGATTGGATATAATAAGAGTAATGTTGTTTTTAACAAGGTGTCAACTCCTCTGAATTGCCATCATGATTAGCACTTAGAGAGCATGCTGCTTACGTTAGGGCCTATGCTCATGGAAAAACTGAGATAGATACAGGAAACACCCGTCATGTGATTTCCAACCACAAGACCTCAATCGTCTATTGAATACATCCTGTCATCTCAAAGTATTTTATGAAATCATAAGAGTTCATCAAGCTAATCAGCCACCATACTTTACATATATAAATATATTTATATACTGCGTGTGTATATATACAGAATATGTCCCAAATGGCACCCTATTCCCTATATAGGGCACTGATATGGGCCTTGACTAAAATTGTGCACTGCCAAGGGAACAAGGTGCCATTTGGGACCCTATTACTATCCAAGAAAAAAAAGGTACAGTACTTCACAGAACGTTCAGAACATTTAGTCATTTTATTACATAAGAACGTACATACAAAACACACTTTTATAAAAAGTTGATAAAACTCAGCAATTATTTGACATTGTCTGTAGAAATACACAATCCCTACAAACATTTACAATCAACTCTAGTATAGAGTTGTGATTCTAACCAAGGACCCCCCCCCCCCCAGACCACATTCTTCTGAACTATCTCCCTCATAGCTTTCACAAATTAGATATGTACACAATTTGACCTAGTTGGAAAAACCTTCAAATTATAAGATAACAAAGGGAGGGGGTACACACACATATACAAAAAAACAACTGAGAGGAACAAGTAGAGAGTATATCCATTCAAATCTTTTTCTGCTTTGGTGTGTTGTTTACGCCACATCTGGTGAGAAGAGACTGGAGGGGTGTAGAGAAGCTGTTGATCCTCTTTCCCCCCCACTCCAAATACTACCCCTTCTTTCTGCCCCTCTTATCCTCTAACCCAGAGTGAAGTGGAGACATGTGTTTCTCTGCACCTGCACACAGAGAGAAAGGGAAGAAAAAGTTAAGTCAGTCCTCTCTCTCTCTCTCTCTGCCTCTCTCACGCTCGCTCCCTCCCTCCCGCCCTCCCTCCACTGGAGAAAGGGAGCAGACAGACTGGCGCCTAGTGTGGAACTTTCACTAACCCCAGGCTGATAGCAATGAATCCCCTACACATTCACTGGCTTGGCTAATTGGCAACCATGGTGAGAGGGGGGTAAGAAAAAGAGGGTAAAGGGGACTAGACTCTTTCCCTGCATAGCAATGCCCCCTTCATCTCCAAAACCAGTGCCTGATATTGCTATTTATTGTTGTTAATAATTTGAAGAAGTATGGAGTTTGTTCACACAATTTTTTCCTGAAGCAGTCCAATGCCATTGCCAAGCAAATTGGAGATTATATATGTACACATGTAATGCAACAGTAATAACACATGAATAGATGTAAATAGGTGTATAGATACCTACCATTTCTGTAAGTCACATTCCTCCTGTTTAATGGCACAATCGTCCATCTTCTTGAGAGAAATTGCGTGCAAGGTCTGCAGTCTTAATGGAAAAGAAGAATTTGAAATATTATAGTCACTGAAACCGAAATTCTTAGCCAGACTTGACAACAAGATATAAACAATGACGCACGGAGTGGATACACTGTGGTTACATATAATGCAACACGCACTGATACTTGATGAATACATTTTGACCGTTCATCATGTCAGTGTTACAAAATCTCTTTCCATTCACCCGCTCCAACATCACATTGTTCATAGGTAAAACATAGCAAAAAAACATGTCTTGTTTTACATGCACGTCTATTGCTCCATTTCATACAACTGGAATTAAAGAGACATGCAATAAAATTCAGCATAACGGGAGCGGGGTAACCGTCTTCACCTTTAGTGACAGCACCAAGTCAGGCGTGGTTGTCGCTGAAGACTCGTCTTCTAGCGCGATTTGCAGGTCGAAGATGTAGTCGATAACGTGCTGCAGAATTTCCACTTGGCTGACTGACTTGTTCTGTGGGATACTCGGTACCAGCTCCTTGAGTTTCGAGTAGCAGTCATTCATATCGCACAGCGCGCCCACGGGTTCCTCCATAGATGGCTTATTCCGGGTGATGGAGAGACTCTGATCCGAAATGCAGCAAACAGCTTCGTAGCAGCTTCTGACAGATCTCATTGGACTGATGGCTTTCATGTTTGTGAGTAGGCTACAATGAATGAATTCAATTCGAAATGAAGTTCCGATTCGGATAAGAAGGACCCAATATTCTCACTCAGGCAATAACCAGCTACAGTAATTATGTTAGTGTGAGGATGGCTTTATACCATTGTGAACCAGTCGCCGCCCCCTTCTCACAAATAAATAAACCCTCGAACTCTGATTAGCCAGTGTAGAGACTTCCTGGTGGTTCTGATGAGCATAGGGTTTCTGATTGGATGTTCAAACGTCACCTACGGGCGGGGGGGGGGGGGGGGGGGGGGGCTATGAGGGATTGCCCAACAGTTACACACTTAATTTCAGGTAGGCCTATTAGCCTACAATCAACAAAGCATATTTTGGTGAGCACTGAATACGGATGACAACATATGATAGGCTATTCTACTTGATTAATAGGCCTAAATATGACTAGGCTACTATTCTGCTCACTGACATAGTTTGTGCCAAGACAAATATAGGCTTAGGGCCCACTCTGGATCTTCTTTCTTTATCAAATTGAAGCCACACTTTACCTTTAAATATTTAACGGAATTTTGTTCCTGTCATGACTTTGCAGACATCTTGGCGTCTGGAATCTTTTTTTTCATAAGTGATGGTTTTCACACCATTCACTCCACATTTCTTTATCTGAAAGATGTGGGCTTTATAGGAATAAAATCCTTTCCATTCACAAGAAATTAGATAACTTATCCAAACAGTTAGAAACCTTATCATATATGAGTGCTTGAAAGTTCAAACTCCCTTCATTGTGAACTACAGTTTTGAATTTGTTATTATTAGCTATCATATTATTATCTTTGTTTTATTATAGCCCCAGCAACCCTCTGTTTTATAGCTAAATTGTGAACAGTGTCTAAATCTCCCCACCACTCTCAAGGATTTTCCTTGATCATTTTCCTCTCAATTAAAAATAAAGATAAAAGATAAGAACAAAATCCAAACAAATATGAAATCTAGTTAGTCACGGCAGACGAAAACATCCTTTGGGTGATGTTGTGAATACAATTCGGGATGAACACTTACTGAAAAGAAGTTATAAATTGTTGTCTTTCTTTTTAACCCATGCATTTTTTTTTTTTAAATCAAAGTGTGTCCCTCTGTTCTTTTTTGGTCTTATTTTCCCTTTTCTCACAATCCTGTTTTGTGGAGGAATGCACCCTTGCGCCAGCTGTGTGTCCTATTCCACCCCAGCTGTGTTGATCTAACGCGCCAGTCCCAGACAGCCTGGCGCCAGTCTCCCGACGTCATCCATTCACCCGCTCCAACGCGCCCCTCATGGCAAACGCCCGCCCTCACCAGAACCTCCTCGCGAAGCTCGCTTACTGGGCCCTTCACTCAAAGTCGTGGACCTGCCCCCTTTTCTCTATTTCTGTTGCCGCAGCCCACTGAGATGTATCCCGACTCCCGACCTATAATGCATGAGATTGACAATGCGCGGACTCCCTAAAAATAACCCATTTGGTTCCTCTCCTCTGACAGCGCAACAAATCCTTGCTAGAGTCAATAATAATATTAGCAGATAACATTTATGTCGGTGTATGCATAATATGAAGAAAGAGGGAGTACATATTTGTCATCAGTTGGTAAAACCCAGGATGTGTTAAAGATTCAATTAAAACACACAAACGTAGAAAAATATATAGATTTAGGAAGGAGTTTTCACGCTCAGTATTTTTGATTTTATGAACAAATAAAGAGGTAGCTTTATTGTTTTCTGATGGATAAGCACTACCGGTGAAGTTGGCCCAATAGCCCGCCCCTTTGCAGTGGTTGCACAGATGTTAATGTCAACGGGTAGGCTGCTATCCACTGCCTTCTGCTGCTTGGCAATAACCCCCCCCCCCCCCAAGTCATTCAATGACCTCATCGGCCCATTGCTATATTAAAAATACATTTTCTGAACGTTATTTGTTGTCCCAACAAGACTTCGACCTCTTAAATATGTCAAGGGGAGGAGGGTGGACAAATATTGTCCTAGAATCTCTAGCCTGGTGGGAAAATGACTATTTATACAGTACCAGTCAAAAGTTTGGACACACCTACTCATTCTAGGGTTTTTCTTTATTTTTTAACTATTTTCTACATTGTAGAATAATAGTGAAGACATGAAAACTATGAAATAACACATACGGAATCATGTAGTAATTAAAAAAGTGCTGAAAGGCAGGTAGCCTTGTGGTTAGAGTGTTGGACAAGTAACTGAAAGGTTGTTAGATCAAATCCCTGAGCTGACAAGGTGAACATCTGTCGTTCTGCCCCTGAACAAGGCAGTTAACCCGCTGTTCCTAGGCTGTCATTGTAAATAAGAATTTGTTCTTAACTGACTTGCGTTGTTAAATAACAAATCAGAATGTATTTGGAACTCTTCAAAGTAGCCACCCTTTGCCATGATGACAGCTTTGCAAACTCTTGGCATTCTCTCAACCAGCTTCATAAGGTAGCCACTTGTAATGCATTGGAATTAACCCGTGTGTCTTGTTCAAAGTGAATTTGTGCAATTTCTTTCCTTTTAATGCATTTGAGCAAATCACTTGTGTTGTGACAAGGTAGGGGTGGTATACAGAAGATAGCCCTATTTGGTAAAATATCAAGTCCATATTATGGCAAGAACAGCTCAAATAAGCAAAGAGAAATGACAGCCCATCATTACTTAAATTAATGTCAGTCAATCCAGAAAATGTAAAGAACTTTTAAAGTTTCTTCAAGTGCAGTCGCAAAAAACATCAAGCGCTACGATGAAACTGGCTCTCATGAGGACCGCCACAGGAAAGGAAGACCCAGAGTTACCTCTGCTGCAGAGGATAAGTTCATTAGCGTTACCAGCCTCAAAAATTGCAGCCCAAATAAAAGCTTCACAGAGTAACAGACACATCTCAACATCAACTGTTCAGAGGAGACTGTGTGAATTATGCCTTCATGGTTGAATTGCTGCAAAGAAACCACAACTTAAGGACACCAATAAGAAGAAGAGACTTGCTTGAGAAATGGACATTAGACCGGTGGAAATCTGTCCTTTGGTCTGATGAGTCCACATTTGAGAATTTTGGTTCCAACCAGTGTCTTTGTGAGACGCAGAGTAGGTGAATGGATGATCTCAGCATGTGTGGTTCCCACAGTGAAGCATGGAGGAGGAGGTGCGATGGTGTGGGGGTGCTTTGCTGGTGACACTGTCTGTGATTTATTAAGAATTCAAGGCACACTTAACCAGCATGGCTACCACAGCATTCTGCAGCGATACGCCATCCCATCTGGTTTGTGGGACTATAATTTGTTTTTCAACAGGCTGTGTAAGGGCTGTTTGACCAAGAAGTGGTGGAGTGCTGCATCAGATTACCTGGCCTCCACAATTTGTTTTATATATATTTTTTTATTTAACCTTTATTTAACTAGGCAAGTCATTTAAGAACAAATTCTTGTTTACAATGACAGCCTACACCCGACCTCAAGCCAAATGAGATGGTTTGGGATGAGTTGGACCGCAGAGTGAAGGAAAAGCAGCCAACAAGTGTTCAGCATATGTGGGAACTCCTTCAAGACTGTTGGAAAAGCATTCCAGGTGAAGCTGGTTGAGAGAATGCCAAGAGTGTGCAAAGCCGTCAAGGCAAAGGGTGGCTACTCTGAAGAATCTCAAATATAAAATATATTAACATTTGTTTAGTAATTTTTTGGTTACTACATGATTCCATATGTGTTATTTCATAGTTTTGATGTCTTCACTATTATTCTACAATGTAGAAAATAGTAAAAATAAAGAAAAACCCTTCAATGAGTAGTTGTGTCCAAACTTTTCACTGGTACTGTATGTGTTATCTGTACAAGCAACTGCATATTATTGCATATGCGTAAACATTAAATCAATACAAATTGGAAGAATATGGTGATGAACAAAGTTGGGCTATATGAAATTATAAGAATAAGAAAAAGTTAAATAATACAGTTATGTTGATATTATAGGAATAACAGCATACTGCAAAATTATGAACACTTTTTTCGCTTTGATAGGCAACAATGTTATAATTCTGGATGGTCAAAAATGGCATAGCCTACGCAGTGGCCTGCAAGTTAATTCCCTCCGCACTCAGGATTTTTGTATTTCCCATTTGCAGATTCCAGAGCTCTGAATCCGTATGACACTGGTGCGTCTGGGCAGGGATCAGGTGCCCTCGCGTTGCGCTGTTGGAAAGGCCCCGACACAAACGAGGCTCTCTTTCAATGGATGGGAGAATTTCGAGACTGGCGTCAGTGAGTCTGCCTCGCTCCGCATCCCCGCCCTCTCTCTCTCTCTCCCCCGGTCCTCCGTGCAGCTGGACGCAGACAATCAAGCTATCAACAATCGCCATGCATAATTAGCATTGCCCTCCCCACCCCACCTCCCCCCTCGTAACCCCTGTCGCCTCCCCCTCGCCTCTACCCAAAGAAAACCTTTCAAGGCGTTCGTTTTTTAATCCGCTGTCAACAAAGACTCTCTATTTCTTCTTCTGGTAACAAAAGAGGAGAGAGTAGCTAGAAGTCCAGTGTCATCTCGCTGAGAGCTAGTCCCTCACTCACACACAGGCGTTTGGAAAGGCAGGCAATTGAAGACAAAACCCACTGTGCATAGAAGTCAATTCAACATCTATTCCACATTGGTTTAATGTCATTTCAAAGAAATCACGTGGAAACGACGTTGATTCAACCATTGTGTGCCCAGTGGGAAGGGCACCTTTTCCCCACAAGTATCACAGGGTAATTTACAGAATGAAACTTCATTTGTGTTCTCTGTAGTGTCATCCAACTCTCTGTCTGGCATCAAAGAAGACCCTTGAGTTTTCTTTTAGGCTTTGAGGGGCTTAGAGGGGCTCTCTCATGCCACTGTGTCCAACTCCCAAACAATGTATGCTAAGTCTGATAATATTTAGCTCTGATAAAAATCTATCTGATAATAGTAACTAATATCATATTCATTCACAGCATTTGAGAATGTCACATTATCACAACAGCATGAACAAATGTCCATATACAGCATAACTGCATAACTGCATAACTGCATTACTGCATAACTGCATTACACTGCATTACATTGACCATGCATTACTGAAATCGCTTTACTTTTGAACATAAGCTATGATATGTACAATAAATCATGATTGAGATGATCTTCTTCAGGACAGTTACTAAGGCCTATAGTAACTGAATAGTAACTAAATAATAACACATAACAACTTAATTTCATTTAGTTTTGCTATATGAGTATTTATAGTATATCTTCATTGAGACAATGTTCTTCAGGACAATTCTATAGAGCCTAAGGCAGGGTTCCCCAATTGGCGACAATTTTATCGGTCCCCCCCAAGGTTTCTGATAAAAATAAAAGCTTTTTCATATTTTTATTGTTGGACATAAAATATTATAAAAACACCAGCTAATCAGCTCCAAGTGATTTTAATTTTGGAAATCTGTTCCAAAGTATTCCCACACATAAGAGACATGATCGTATACAAATGTAAGCAAGGTTTGAAATTATGTTTTAGTCAATTATATCCGTTTGGGATTCTTGCGGTCAGTTTGCAGTCTACAAATGATTTGTAATTATGTTCTGGCCCCCTGACCATCCACTCAAGGAAAAAAATCATCCTGCAGCTGAATCTAGTTGATGATCCCTGGCCTAAAATCCCGGTTGGAAGATTCCCAGAATCAGTAGAGAATAAGCAGGAAATCCTGAATCCTCCAACCAGGATTTCTGAAAAACCTGGGAATTTTTGTGAAAGTTACCCGAATTTTGCCACCCATGTAGGTTTACAGTAGCCATGTAATGGCCTCCACACCATGGGAACATTAATAATCACCACCATCATGTTCTAAGCTAGAAATGTCCCTGTGAACTGCACAATACCAATACCAAAACCAGCACCTTGATCTAGACGCAGTCCTGCGCACAAGGTTTTGTCTTTTTGTTGTTGTTGCATAAATACAATATTGGGATGGGCACTGGGAATGACAAGGGAGGAAGGCAAGCTGAAACAAGCTAACAGAAGGCCAAACGTGGCCTGCTCATAGTGTGCCCATAGTGTGCTCTTTTTATCTCTTTATCGGAGAACACTGTTTGTGCCTTTCAAGAAGAGACCTGCCGGAGTAGCCATTTGTTTCAGACATGCACCTTTTCTTTGGCGTAAACACAGAAAAAGGTGGCTGGGTCCAATGTCACATACCTTTGCTTAGGCTAGTGTCTGCCGCACCTGAGGTACATATGGAGGCGGGAGGGACCTTCTAGATGAACACAATGACAGTATGATGCCGTAGTCACGTGAGAAGTCATGTTTTACGGACGGACGGACGGACGGACGGACGGACGGACGGACGGACAGACGGACAGACGGACAGACGGACAGACGGACAGACGGACAGACAGACAGACAGACAGACAGACAGACAGACAGACAGACAGACAGACAGACAGACAGACAGACAGACAGACAGACGGTATGTCATTATGGTCCTGTGGTAGACTAGACATGTTACAAATTTAGACCCATCTGAGATATCTTTTTACCAGTTATCAGTTTACGATGCACAATGCCTTATATTAGTCTGCATAGTTGGAAAATGTCTCTGCCATCTCATATGGAAAACGTAACTTTGGTTCAGCTGATAAATCTAATAAATGCCGATCTCATACGAATCTTCAAGCATCCATCAGACCCATGTGATTTTTTAGTATTTTTATTTAACCTTTATTTAACTAGGCAAGTCAGTTAAGGACAAACTGTTATTTACAATGACGGCCTACCCCGGCCAAACCCGGACGACGCTGGGCCAATTGTGCGTTGCCAATTGTGATGTTCCTTGGACCAAGGTAAACTAAGGTCAAGCTAAACCAGCCCCATCTGGAACAATTTGAATATTACAATTGCAATTTGAATATTGGATTAACATGAATGGAAACCTAACAGGCTCTAACAACAACAACAAAAAACTCTCTGTTTTAAAATTGCAAATCTCTCTCAGTCTCTTTGGATAGGACCATGGTAGGACCTATGAGCACAACAGACCCAGCCAGTCAGTCAGTCACCCTGCCAGTCTGCCACAGCCTGAGGAACATGGCTGAACGTCTGTGTCCGTAGTAGCCACGGCATTCCTCCAAACCCACCAATCTAAGAGCCCTTCGGCTGCCTCCTCCTCCAACCGCCAGTTACCAACATTTACTATGTTGCGAAGTTACATCTAACACCCTGGGTGAACTGAGAACTTGAAGGAGAGTCTGGCAGTCATAGTGATAGTGTTGCTTCTCTCCAGAGTTTTATGTTCGCTGTATTTAAATTGTATGATGACCATGTTGACTTGTGTCTGTATTCTACATTGTATATTGCTGGCAGCACCTTCTCACTAAGTAAAATTCCAGGTATGTGTAAATGTACTTAGCGAATAAAGGGATTCTGAATCTGATTCCCTCCTGTTCTTGTGTGTGTGTGTGTCTGAGAGAGAGGGGGATGAAGAGGGAGTCAGACAGCTGGGAAGAGGGGTATAGATAGACAGATAGAGGGAGCCAGAAAGAGAGGTAGATCGAGGTAGAGGTGAAAGAGAGAAAGGTAGATAGTGAGGGAGAAGGAAAGGGCCCTGCTACTGCTGTGGGTTCAGCTGGTCAGGTCTCTAAGAGACACAAAGTGGGAGGACAAGAGGTCCCTGGTGGGTATCTCTGCACCTGTGTGCGCTAGTGTGTGTTTCTGGGTCAAGAGGGTCCCTGAGAAATAAGACGGGTCACAGCAGTTACTTTCTCCATCCCCCTCTCCCTTCGCTCACTCTCTTTCTTAAGCCATCTTCAGCTCCACTCCTTCCATCGTCTCCCCCATCCCCCCTTCCCCCTCTTCTCCTCATCACTCCACCTCCTCCACACACCTCTAATGAAGTGAAACAATGGGATTGAGAGGTGACACACAGCTGATCCCCCTCTCCTCCCTCCTCTTCCCCCTGCTCTCCTCCTCCACTCACCCTCTGCCAATCTGGGTCACTGATCTCCCCCTTCCCCTTCCCCGCCACCCCCTTACCCCCCTCTGACCAACCCTTACCCCTTCCAGATGGTTGCACACAAGGAGGGGTCTGGGACACAGAGTGACCTGATTAGGTGAGAGTCTTGCACGGACTAGTGAGAAAGTAAGCTAATCAGAACAGAAACCATGTCTGTCTGTCTGTCTGTCTGTCTGTCTGTCTGTCTGTCTGCCTGCCTGCCTGCCTGCCTGCCTGCCTGCCTGCCTGCCTGCCTGCCTGCCTGCCTGCCTGCCTGCCTGCCTAGTCTTTCGTACAGTGGGACGGTTGGTCGGTCGATTGGTCCGTCTTGTCTTCATCTCTGTTTATGTGTCTCTCTGCCCGCCTGTGTGTCTGACCGTCATCCATTCGTATTGTCCGTCCAGCCCCTGCCCCTCTCTCTTCCACACGCTCTAACGAGTCAGTCTGAATGGTGGGATATTATCACAGAAACAGGCTTAGTCTGGGACATATGTCTAAACATGGAAATTCATCTTATTATTCATGCACAAATGGTATTCATTTTATTACGTATAGCTGAAGGTATGTGGGGGTTTCGTATACTTAACTCAGGATCAGTGTAACAGATGCATTGTGGATGGTGATGTAAGATATCACTGAAAGTCTTGTGTGCGAAATATGTCAACCATTACGGTATAGGCCTATTGTTTCTTGTGTTGAATGCTGGGCTAAGGCCAGACAGGACTCAGTGTAAGAGCTATAGACGTTAATTGGAAATGCATAGGTTTTGTGTCCCAAATGGCACCCTATTCCATATAGTACATTACTTTTGACCAAAAGTAGTGCACTATATAGGGAATAGGGTGTCATTTGGGATGTATTCCTAGTCTCCGATCTGTGTATTGTCCTGTGTGTGTGCTCACTTCCTGCTAGCCTAGCATACTTTCTTCACTCTGTAATTGGCTCAAAATATCTCCTCACCACTAGGTTAGACCTTCCAATGTGGCCGAGGATCATTGGCTCTCAAGATTCCTCAAATGGTATGTTCTCATCTCTTCTCTTCACATGGCCAAAAGAGGCACGGTCCTGAAAACAAAGTTCTCACAAACCAGTATAGCTCTTATACTTAAAATAACATTGTCATTAATAATGATACAAAAATATATTCGTGAGAGTGATGTTCAATTGGTACAGCTGGTAGAAGAATGTGAGCAACTAGCATTTTAGAGAAGTCTCATGGCTATGCACTCACGTACACTATAGACTAGCTATTGCAAGACTACTGTATTCAATTCAATACAACTTTATTAATCCCACAGTGGCAATCCAAAATATATTGGGGGCTCATCTACTGAGTGATACGTACTGTAACAGAAGCAACTATAATGTTTGCATCTCTAAAATAAAAACAAAGTACTTGGTATTAAGTCACCAAGGCCTTTAGCATTGACATTGCTAGAGTGTTGCTAATGTAAGCTAGGCAATCTTGGAGTCTGAAGAATGTGCTGAGATAGGGCTACATTTAACTGAACAGTAAAACCCATTAAGTGACATCAGTGACATCACTTCCTTTTCTGAGAGGACAAACTACAAACACACAGAGCTAAGAGAGAGAGCAAGAGCGAGTGAGAGAGAAAGAAAGTGAGAGAAAGGAAGAAATAAAAGAAGAAAGGTGAGAGAAAGAAAGATATAAAAGAAAGAAGGAAATAAAGTAAGAGGGAGAGAGGGAGAGAGAGAGAAAAAAGAACAGACAGATAATAGGTTGATGAACTTAACATACAGAGCTCAGATAAAGACAAATGCTTCAAACAGGGGGAGATAAGATTCACACAGTGAAGGGCGAGAGTAGCTCCTTTGAAACTGTGAAAAACTGTGATAGGCCCTAAAGAACTAAACCCTCACAGACTCACAAAGACAGCTATTAGAGATAGAGGATGGTCCAAATCATGAGGTGTTAATGTCTCTGCATAGTATTCATAGTGCATGTTGTTGTAGGCTGTGTATATTCATTAGTGTGTATGAGTGTGTATTGGGTGTGTCGTTATGTACTGTACTTACAGTACCAGTCAAACGTTTGGACACACCTACTCATTCAAGTAAAAAATATATATATATTTTATTACTTGAATGAGTAGGTGTGTACAAACTTTTGACTGGTACTGTAAGTACAGTAAATAATCCCCATAACAACATTTTACATTGTAGAATAATTGTGAAGACATAACTATAAAATAACACATATGGAATCATGTAGTAACCAAAAAAGTGTTAAACAAATCAAAATATATTTAATATTTTAGATTCTTCAGAGTAGCCACCCTTTGCCTTGATGACAGCTTTGCACACTCTTGGCATTCTCTCAACCAGCTTCACCTGGAATGCTTTTACAACAGTCTTGAAGGAGTTCCCACATATGCTGAGCACTTGTTGGCTGCTTTTCCTTCACTCTGCTGTCCAACTCATCCCAAACCAACTCAATTGGGTTGAGGTCATGTGATTGTGGAAGCCAGGTCATCTGATGCAGCACTCCATCACTCTCCTTCTTGGTCAAATAGCCCTCACACAGCCTGGAGGTGTGTTTTGGGTCATTATCCTGTTGAAAAACAAATGATAGTCCCACTAAGCTCAAACCAGATGGGATGGCGTATCGCTGCAGAATGCTGTGGTAGCCATGCTGCTTAAGTGTCCCTTGAATTCTAAATAAATCACTGAGATTGTCACCAGCAAAGCACCCCCACATCATCGCACCTCCTCCTCCATGCTTCACGGTGGGAACCACACATGCAGAGATCATCCGTTCACCTACTCTGCGTCTCACAAAGACACGGGGGTTGGAACGGGGTTGGAACCAAATTTGGACTCATCAGACCAAAGGACAGATTTCCACCAGTTTAATGTCCATTGCTTGTGTTTCTTTGCCCAAGTATGTCTCTTCTTCTTATTGCTGTCCTTTAGTAGTGGTTTCTTTGCAGCAATTCAACCATGAAGGCCTGATTCATGCAGTCTCCCCTGAAAAGTTGATGTTGAGATGTGTCTGTTACTTGAACTCCATGAAGCATTTATTTGGTCTGCAATTTCTGAGCCTGGCAATTCAAATGAACTTATCCTCTGCAACAGAGGTAACTCTGGGTCTTCCACTTCTGTGGCGGTCCTCATGAGAGCCAGTTTCATCATAGCGCTTGATGGTTTTTGCGACTGCACTTGAAGAATTTTTCCATATTGACTGACGTTCATGTCTTAAAGTAATGATGGACTGTCGTTTCTCTTTGCTTATTTGAGCTGTTCTTGCCATAATATGGACTTGGTCTTTTACCGAATAGGGCTATCTTCTGTAGACCACCCCTACCTTGTCACAACACAACTGATTGGCTCAAACGCATTAAGAAGGAAAGAAATTCCACAAATTAACTTTTAACAAGGCACACCTGTTAATTGAAATTAATTCCAAACCTCATGAAGCAGTTTTTTATTTAACCTTTATTTAACTAGGCAAGTCAGTTAAAAACAAATTCTTATTTATAGTACAATGACGGCCTACACCGGCCAAACCTTGCACTGACACCTAGGCATGCGCCATGTGCCAATGGTTATTTACAGTATAGGAGACAGTCGTTAACAATTGAGTGTGTGTGTGTGTATATGCACACATTTGTGTATGTTTGTGTCTGGTTATCTGCCAGTGTGTGTGCGTGTGTTTGTTTATCCTCTTTGTGACAACCCTCTAACGGTTGTTAATTAAGAGCCGTGTGTCAATCTAAGTAACATAGTAAAAAAAATCCCCATCAAAATCCGTCAGTTTAAGCTAGAGATATCAGATTTTTTTGCATTGGCTGCGTCTCAATCCACCACATCCATCTATGTCGGCCTTACGGATGTGTGGCGGAAGGTGGCCAAGCTACAGCGGTGTTCGTCAGACCATGAGACATCACGAAAACCGGTCTTCTCACAAAAACGTCTGCAGCGTCTGAATGGTTTGGCAAGCCCCACGGGACTCGTTTAAAGTTGGTAATACTGATGTGCCAATTTTTGTCTGTAGCGTCCTAACTGTTTGGGCTACAAACTAATATGACTCTCACGAATACAATGGTGTTCTCTGTTTTAATCTACGACCCCCACAAGTATCATGGGACTTGTACGAAGGTAACCCATACAAATGAATTGAAGTATGGAGGTAGGTTTGTGTCAACAAAAATATGTGTAAAAAAAGATATTCCCTGAGCTTTCGTATATCTCCTAGATATATGACAGACACTTCAAAACCTTATTGCTAATGATTTCTTTTTTGACTGTCTTTTTTTTGTTGCCATTTATAAATGTGTTACACAATGCGTTGCTATGGGATATAGTAGTAAAGGCCAAATTCAAATATTATTATAATAATTTTTTTATTCCTAAAATTCTAAATCAAATAGCTAAATTATCAATGACCATCTTAAAACAATTCCATATGTTAGCTTAGTAGAATGGCTTAGACTATTAGAGGTTAAATAACTCCATTGTGCTCACCTCACCTGTGTCAATGCATTCAATTGGGGTGGGGTGCTAAGAGCTATCTCAAAAACAAACATGCCCATAACGGAGCAGTACATTCTTGTTTAGGTGTCCACAAGTTTGCGCCTAAACTGGCAATAACTGGGGACATGGGCTGAGAATCCCGTGAGTGGAAGGTGTGTATGGTGAGACTTTGGAATAGACTGTTAGATATGCCAAATGCCAGAATAGGCAGCAAAGTTTTTCAATGGGCTCTCTCCACAGGGGGAGGCAGGGAAACCGAAATGTCTGACCTTTTCCAACAGTCTGACTGTGAACATTTGTACGACGACCAAATTAAGGAAGACACAGACGCTATTAAAAAAAGAACTGACGATGCAATATGAAGATAAATGTGTGGAGGAGATTAATCATAAACCCAAATTGAGAACCTTTTGTTTGATTAAGGGTGAATTTGTGTGTGAGAGATATATTATGTACAACCTACCTAAAAGCAAGAGATCTCTATGTGCACAGATAGGATCAGGGATATTGCCTCTGCGTATTGAAACAGGTCAGTATAATGGTGAAATGGTAGAGGAAAGACTATGTAACTATTGTGACCTCAAAGAGATGAAATTCATGTTATCCTCCATTGCCCTTTCTACCACAATATACGCTTGTCCTTATTCCAGAAAGCCCACCAGATATACCCACCAGATATGTGGCAGAGTGATGAGCAAAAACTGAAATGTTTTTTGTCCATTGTGTATTTCCGTTTTTCCTGAATTTTTAGATAAAGCCTGGAATAAAAGAAAAAGGGCGACCTATAATTAAATAAATAAAATCTTTAGCTCCTATATAGCAAAGGGCACGTATATACTGTAGATTGTGTGTAGGCCTGTCTCACACTTGAATTTTCTCTTTGTGCCAGACTGTGTTGAAACGCCTTCCGTTTCATTTTTCTGTCTTTATTTATCTGTATTTATAGAATTTAGAAATGATTTCTACTGCTCTAGAGTTATTATTATTGCTTGGATAACCTTATTATTGATTTATTTCGTTTTCATTCTTTACACAGTACGCACGGCACAGAATACCGGAAGAATTATCCCTGAATTATCACTGTGAATTATTGGAATGTTTGTTTATGTGTCAATTGATCCCATAAGAGATGGGTTGCCAACTGGCAATTTGACACAAAAATAAAATTGATGAATTAATGAATTAATTCCAGTTAATGATTGTCTGCATGGCAGACTTCTGCAGCATGGCTACAGGCTTAGAGATAATGATGGAAATCAGGGAGAGAGAGAACAAGAGAGAGACCAGAGAGAGAGAGAGACCAGAGAGAGAGAGAGAGTAACAAAAAGAAACAGAGGTAGAGAGAGAGAATGAGAGAAAGAAGAGACACACATGACAAGATAGTCATCCTCACAACCACCTAACTACATCTCATACAAACCTCCTACAACAGCCCTAGCCATTTGGGGCCCCAAAGCGAGATTTGTTTTGGGGGGGCTCACCACCTTGCGGGGAAAACCGTTTATTGGCCCTCTTTTGGTAGAGAGAAAAATGTATGTTTTAAAGTTAATTTCCTGCAATTCTACACATTTTGCAATGGGGAGTATAGAAAATGTTGCAGTTTTAAAGCAAGCCTTCTACAATTCTTCACAATTTGCCATGGGAAAGAAAAGTTTTGCAATTTTATAACAAATTTCATGCAATTCTACAAATTTTGCCATGGGGTGGCTAGAAATGTCTGCAGTTTTAAAGCTCATTTCCTGCAATTACAAAGATTTTGCCAAGTGAGAGTGACTAACAAAATCATTGGGGGCCCCTTAGAGGTCAGGGCCCCTGTGCACATGCCCTGCGTACCTGGTCGGTTTTCAGACATTATTACTACAAGTTTAGATAGCTAGCTAGACTAACTTACCAATTTAAGACTGTTAGCTGACATGGTTTATTGAGTGACTGTCGGTGACTGACATGCACAACCAAATTTCGAAGTTGCACCCTGTGTATTCTACTATTCTAACTCTCAACAGTACATTGAGAACACGACTGTTGAGAACCCCCCAAAAAAGCTAGGGCCCTATGTGACCACTTATATAACTTATGCCTGGAGCTGTATTAATTTACACTGAGAGTTCATCCATCGTCGTGACTCAATGCTAGTGGGTTAGTAAAGGAAAGGTCGAAGGTCAAACGCTAAATAGGCTAGGACGGTGTTGCCTTTCCTGCCGTCTTTTGAATTATCTTTTTAAAAAGTAGATACAAAAGTTAGAAAATAACTAGCAGAAATCAACACAGCAGATTTTAGTTTTCCTTATTCCATCTTGTTCTAAGGGAAGAAATGTTATTGGTTAAGTTTAGGGGTGGGAATCTAACTAGGTACCTTGTGTATGGCAACCCACGTGTTAACGACCTCCACCTCCCACCAACCTTTTATGTGAGGCCTAAAGTGACAAATATGCATCAGTTGACATTGTGTTGTGTTGTGGCTTGGCAAATAAGTAAGTAAGTGGTAAATAATGGTTCTGTGTGTGTGTGTGTGTGTTAGTGTGGGTGTGTGCACGCGTGTGTGCGTTATTGTGTGTGTGTGTGTGTGTGTGCAACACTCCCTGTTCTCTAGTTGCCAGATGTAAGCCCTTGTCCAAATAGGAGATTATTCGCCCTCCTCAACGAACAACAACACCCAATGTTGCGCTAACCTCCCGGTGACATTACGGCAACATCTGGAAAACATTAGGCTTCACCTGGATCCCTGTTTATGCTGTAATCCGAGCAGAGGACTTACAGATGCAGAACAGACGGGGCTACGCAGCGAACGCCTGCTCGAAGGGGTTAACACAATACACCCAGTTCATGATGGGAACCATCCTTTTCACGTCGCGCACAATAATAACCCTAGAGAGAATGTGGGTCTTTTTTCTTACTCCACACAGCGACATTGTGCGCACGGTGGCGGTGGGTGATGCTGGGTCTATGCCTCCTAGTCTCCTTTTTGTCACGCGCTACTTTTAGAAAACAAATGGAAAAAATAAAAAGAAGAATACCCCCACGCCTGTCGCTTGCACACAGCTGGCATATTTTGAGCTGCTATTTCCTGTAAAAATGGTGACACGGCTTTGATTGGACCTCTAGTAAACGAGAGGCACTTCCTGTTCTTTTGTATTGGTTTCATTGTGAAGAGATGGGCGAGATGGGGGGGATGAGGGGAGGGAAGTGGGGGATAGGGGTACAGGGAAACAGCTGGTAGAGATACCACAGTCAGGAACATCTCCTTTCCCTTCCGCTCCTCTTCTTTCATACAGATCTAGGATCAGTTTACCCCAATAGGGAGAAAAATCCATAACTACCCTAAGAAACTACCCTTAGTTCAGGATTACTTTGCTCTTTAACCTAAATGACTGGCGGGAGAAGTGACATTTCAACATGATGATTCTGTCAATGACTGATTGGTCAAATGAATCAACTGGTCAGGGGGAGATGTTTGAATCATCAATATTTTACAGCTGATTGATGATCTTTTCAGATTTTTTTTGAGGCTGAAGATGTTACTCTGTTCTCAGATCAGATTTCAAGCAACGCTCCGCATTGGAAAAAGAACATGAAACTTTGACATGATCAATCAATTTATTTGTCGGTCAACTCTGGCGCTTCCTTACAAAGTGCTGAATTGCATTCCTCCAACTAATAATCAACACAGAGGTGAAGAAGCCAGGGTTGTGTTCATTAGGCACTACCTGCTTTGGTCCAATAAGAAATGCACATTTTTGTTTTCCGTTTGTTATGGTTGGCACTAATGAATAGAACCCAGGTGATAATCCAGGCTATATCACATCCGGCCGTGATTGGCCCAGCATCGTCCGGGTTTGGCCGGGGTAGGCCGTCATTGTAAATAAGAATTTGTTGTTAACTGACTTGCATAGTTACATAAAGGTTAAATTAAAAAAAGAGTCCATAGAGGAGCACCAATAGAAACACTGCCACTGTACATTACAGTATCCCATTGCACCTGAAATGTAGGGCAGAAGTAGAACAGAGAGCAGTTTTGCAACTTCCTTTGTCATATTATCTGTTCTGTCCTATCATACTGTTAGACCAGATATGGCTCAAGACATCCAAAAGGAGAAGATACACATAGAAGACGTTAAAAAAAAACCAGAAAGATTATAGCTGTTATCTTATTTTCTGTTTTTACTCTGCGCTCTCTTGGTCTTTTTATAAAAACCCCTGATCTCTTATCTTCGGGAGCAGGAGAGCAAATGTGTCAAAGTGGGGTCTCTAAAAATGTTTCAAGAGGACCTCTCTCTTTATCTCTCTCTCTCATACTGTGTTTATTTCTCTCCCTCTCTCACACACACACACACATGAGTGCACACACACAGGCACACACACAGGCGCACACACAGGCGCACACACACACACACACACACACACACACACACACACACACACTGGTTGTTCTATCTTAGTGAATTTTTCCATTAGCGTTTGCAGAGATCACAGGTTGTGGTGCTTCCTGCCACAGTGTTTGTCACCACAGCAGCTAACCAGTATGTGCTCTCTCTGCTAGCTTCAGTATTATACATTTTTTCTCGATCACGTACAAACAATTTTTGGGATCTGTGTTGAAATGTATCTATAACAGAACAGCAATGATCAAATACATTTACAGAAGTTCAGATCATTTTCTTGCCTTTGTACCTGACCTGCATATCTTAGACCACCTTTTGCAAAACTTTAAATAGAAATGTCATCAGTGAATACAAAATTCACTGCTAAGTGTTTTGTTCACAGGATATTAACAGTGTTTCATCAGAAGAGAAATGTACACAAATGTCTTCAGCCATCAGTAAACACTAGTGCACAAAAGTCAAAATCACCCCATCAGTGTCATACCATGTACAATATATAAATATTTAAGCAATAGGGACTGTCTAATGTTTACGATTTTTTACAATTTTGCGGACATGCAGAGATACAGAGAATGAAGTTGGGTTACTTCTTGGTAGGCCAATACCTTCATATCCACGTCCATTGTATTCACCTTTCATTATTTCAATTGTGGACTGTGTTTCTGTGCGCCAATGAAAGTCTACAAAACTATGACAAACCAGTATATGTATTGAATGTATAAATGATTCACGCACACAATGTGCTTATTGTTTTTAAATCAGGAATAATATTTGATTGGATGCGTATGAAATTGTTTGGTGAAATATGCACAAAAGGAGTAATTGCCCATAATTCTGCACCTTTGGGTAATCCAATTTTGATCATCATGATTTTGTGACTGCAAAGAAAATGTACTGATCTTGCAACCCAATCTCCAAATAAAACGTCAGGCTGTGGCGTAACAGATGTAACAGAGTTATGCCATTGCATTAATCATTGGCATTAAAATGGAGATTGTCCCCCCTTTGCTGCTATAACAGCGAGGTCCATACAGAAATAGTTTGTCGAGATCTGTGTGGAAGAACGTGACTGGCCAACACAGAGCCCTGACCTCAACCCCATCGAACACCTTTGGGATGAATTGGGACGCCGACTGCGAGGCAAGCGTAGTCGCCCAATGGAAGCAAGTCCCCTCAGCAATGTTCCAACATCTAGTGGAAGCCTTCTGGGAAGGCCAGTCACGTTCTTCCACACAGATCTCAACAAACTATTTCTGTATGGACGTCGCTTTGTGCACGGGGGAATTGTCATGCTGAAACAGGAAAGGGCCTTTCCCAAACTGTTGCCACAAAGTTGGAAGCACAGAATCGTCTAGAATGTCATTGTATGCTGTAGCGTTAAAATTTCCCTTCACTGGAACTAAGGGCCCTAGCCCGAACCATGAAAAACAGCCCCAGACCATTATTCCGCCTCCACCAATCTTACAGTTGGCACTATGCATTGGGGAAGGTAGCGTTCTCCTGGCATACGCCAAACCCAGATTTGTCCTTCAAGACTGCCAGATGGTGAAGCGTGATTCATCACTCCAGAGAACGCATTTCCACTGCTCCAGAGTCCAATGGCGGCGAACTTCACACCACACAAGGTCCCATTCTGTGAGCTTGTGTGGCCTACCAATTCATGGCTGAGCCATTGTTGCTTCTAGATGTTTCCACTTCACAATAACAGCACTTACAGTTTACCGGGGCAGCTCTAGCAGGGCAGAAATTTGACGAACTGACTTGTTGGGAAGGTGACATCCTATGACGGTGCCAAGTTAGAAGTCACTGAGCTCTACAGTATGGCCATTCTACTGCCAATGTTTGTCTATGGAGATTGCATGGATGTGTGCTCAAATTTATACACCTGACAGCAATGGGTGTGGCTGAAATGGCAGAATCCACTAATCTGTCCACATACTTAAGTTTATATAGTGTAAGTATGGTAGCGTTAATCTTTTTGCAGGCAATTGTTTTCTTTAAAAAAAAGATTTAACAATACAAACATACACATACAACAACATCATCATACAAACATCAACTACATCACACCTGTCCAGACCTACTAGCACCCCCCCACATCTCCAGCATCACTTTCCGCAACATGGCTTCAAACTGCACCATTTTGTTTCTCTCCCGTAGCCCATGCCCTTGCAATTTTTAGATAATAAAGCATTTGACCCTCTATTGCGTAAACGATGGAGGATTGGTTGTTTTCCAGATTGCACTGCACCCTCATATGCCATGTCTTGAAATATGCAGACAGACAGATTAAAAGTATATTTACATTGTAATACTTCTGACAGCCAACTTTCTAACTCTGCCCATAACGTTTGGACTTTATAAGATTCCCAGAAGGCACTGATTATTGTGTCATTATTAGTTTTACACTTCAGACATAATTTGTGAATTTTGTCTCTTGTATACTCAATTCTATATATTAATTTATACTTGATTAAGCGTACATTTTAGGTAACTGTAATCTTGTTAGTTATGTTCCAACATTCCCTCCATCTTGTGCCAATATCAGTTATTTTTAAGTCTTGGTTCGAATAGTTTATATTTCTTTTCTAAGAGATTGTCAGTTGGATAGGCTCTCTTTAAAGTTTTGTATAGCTTATCTATCATATGAATATCATTTTTTTTACTCAAATAGGATTCCCTCCAGATTGCTCTGATATTCAAAAGATATCAAACCAATTTTATTTTATATAAAACTTTTAAGTTGCATTCTTTTTTAAAGAATGTCTTTGGTGGAGTAATTGGTGTTACCGAAAATAAATACAAAAACTTTGGGAGCCATGCCATTCTGAAGAGGTTTTTTCTACCTGTAAGATTTATGGGAAGATTGTTCCATTTAATTAGATCTGCTTTTGTATTGTTGAGTAATGGAATAAAGTTATCTTTATACATTTGTTAATTGTTGTCAGCTATTAAATACTAATATTTTGGTTGTGGTCCACTTAAAGGATTGCTGTATATTGTGAGTTATTATTTGTATCTTTCCTATTGCCATTATTTAATTTTTTTTCCCCATGTAAATGTTATATACTGGGATTTTAGAGTATTCTGAAATTATTTTTAGCAGAGGAGGCATTTAGTTTTCAATATTGGTCAGTTATATCACGAGATCATCTGAAAATAAGTTTAGTTAACATTCATGTTTACCAATACTGACACCTGTTACATAATGGGTCCTGTCTAATTCTTTCTACAAGGGGTTCAATTGCCAGTGCAAACAGGAGGGGGAGAGGGGACATCCCTGTCTTGTGCCCCATTCCAAAGCCATTTAATCAGATGATATATTATTTGGGTATATATTTACTTTAGGACATTTATATGATATTTTTATTATATATTTACTTTAGGACATTTATATGATATTTTTATTATATTATTTTTATATATATGATGTATTATTTCAGCTGGAAAGTTGAAAGCTTCCAAAGTTTTAAATAGAAAAGGCCATTCAAGACAGTCAAAGGCCTTTTCGTCATCATCAGTCATTATTGATACATTTATACCTTGTTTTTTGCGTATTGTATTAAACTGAAACATGTTCTTGTATTTGTTTGTAAGTGTCTATTTTTAATAAACCCCATTTGATTGATATGTATCAAGTCTGGTAAGACTTTTGCCATTCTATTGTTTATAAGCTTTGTTATTATTTTATTGTCACAAATAATTAAACTTACGGGTCTAGAATCAGAAGGGGGCTCTCCAGATTTTCCTGGTTTTAATATAACTGAAATAACTGTTTGATACATGGAACTAGGAATTACTGAATTGAGTGACGTGTGTTGTCAGTTGTGTAAATAGGGGTGACACTTTGTCCCATAATGTTGAATAGGATTCTATGGGAAAGCCATCCATTACTGGTGCTTCTCTCCGTGCGAATGTTTTAACAGTATCTAATATTTATTATTGGGTGATCCCTGTCTGCTGATAATTGCTTCAGAGTTGTTGAGTCTAAGAAGGCTATAGGATCCATCCAACTGTTGTTTAATTGTGAATTACAGTTTAAGTCGGAAGTTTACATACACTTAGGTTGGAGTCATTAAAACTTGTTTTTCAACCACACCACAAATGTCTCGTTAACAAACTATAGTTCTGGCAAGTCGGTTAGGACATCTACTTTGTGTATGACACAAGTAATTTTTCCAACAATTGTTTACAGATATATTATTTCACTTATTATTCACTGTATCACAAGTCAAGTGGGTCAGAAGTTTACATACACTAAGTTGATTGTGCCTTTAAACAGCTTGGAAAATTCCAGAAAATGATGTCATGGCTTTAGAAGCTTCTGATTGGCTAATTGAAATAATTTGAGTCAATTTGAGGTGTACCTGTGGATGTATTTCAAGGCCTACCTTCAAACTCAGTGCCTCTTTGCTTGACATCATGGGAAAATCAAAAGAAATCAGCCAAGACCTCAGAAAAATATTGTAGACCTCCACAAGTCTGGTTCATCCTTGGGAGCAATTTCTAAACACCTGAAGGTAGCACGTTCATCTGTACAAAAAATAGTACACAAGTATAAACACCATGGGACCACTCAGCCGTCATACCCCTCAGGAAGGAGACGCGTTCTGTCTCCTAGAGATGAACGTACTTTGTTGCGAAAAGTGCAAATCAATCCCAGAACAACAGCAAAGGACCTTGTGAAGATGCTGGAGGAAACAGGTACAAAAGTATCTATATCCACAGTAAAACGAGTCCTATATCTGCATAACCTGAAAGGCTGCTCAGCATGGAAGAAGCCACTGCTAGAAAACCGCCATAAAAAAGCCAGACTACAGTTTGCAACTGCACATGGGGACAAAGATCGTACTTTTTGGAGAAATGTCCTGTGGTCTGATGAAACAAAAATAGAACTGTTTGGTCATAATGACCATTGTTATGTTTGGAGGAAAAAGGGGGATGCTTGCAAGCTAAAGAACACCCTCCTAACAGTGAAGCACGGGGGTGGCAGCATCATGTTGTGGGGGTGCTTTGCTGCAGGAGGGACTGGTGCACTTCACAAAATAGATGGCATCATGAGGATGGAAAATTATGTGGATATATTGAAGCAACATCTCAAGACATCAGTTAGGAAGTTAAAGCTTGGGCGCAAATGGGTCTTCCAAATGGACAATGACCCTAAGCATACTTCCAAAGTTGTGGCAAAATGGCTTAAGGACAACAAAGTCAAGGTATTGGAGTGGCCATCACAAAGCCCTGACCTCAATCCAATAGAAAATGTGTGGGCAGAACTGAAAAAGCGTGTGCGAGCAAGCAGGCCTACAAACCTGACTCAGTTACACCAGCTCTGTCAGGAGAAATGGGCCAAAATTCACCCAATTTATTGTGGGAAGCTTGTGGAAGACTATCCGAAATGTTTGACCCAAGTTAAACAATTTAATGGCAATGCTACCAAATACTAAATTGAGTGTATGTAAACTTCTGACCCACTGGGAATGTGATGAAAGAAATAAAAGCTAAAATAAATCATTCTGTCTACTATTATTCTGACATTTCACATTCTTAAAATAAAATGGTGATCTTAACTGTATGTCAGTTACTAGGATTAAATATCAGGAATTGTGAAACTGAGTTTAAATGTATTTGGCTAAGGTGTACGTAAACTTCCAACTTCAACTGTATTTAAATATTCATAGAAGCTTTTAAAAATTGTAGTTAATTAAGTTGTTATTTCTAATTATCGCATTTGTATCTGTATCTTTTAAAATTATAATTGTTTTAGCATGTATTTGTTTTGTGAGAGCTGCGAGATATTTGCCAGGTTTATTTGCCATGAAGAAATTAATATCTCTTCAAAAGTAAAAGATCGGATTCCTGCTTAAATTGACATTTTATTTTATTATTTTCCTTGTATATATGTTTTTTTTCTCAGATTTGTCTTGAATTTTAATTTCTAAATCCGATTTAGCTATTGCCGAGTATGAGATTATCATTCCCCTAATGTAAAGGCATCCCAGATTATATTGAGGGTAGGCTTTTCTCTATCCTCTATGTCTACATTTGTAATGGTAAAGGCTTTTATTTTTCGTTTACGTGTTTAATATATTTTGGTTCCAGAAGATGCGCTCTGTTCATTCTCCAAATTCTGTCACACGTTGTGTGCCATTGGAACACAGGAGTGATGGTTGCTGATAATGGGCCTCTTGTACACCTATGTAGATATTCCATTATAAAATCAGCCGTTTCCAGCTACAATAGTCATTTACAACATTAACAATGTCTACACTGTATTTCTGATCAATTTGATGTTATTTTAATGAACCAAAAATGTGCTTTTCTTTAAAAAACAAGGAGATTTCTAAGTAACCCCAGTGTATATCATACATTTTTTAATCCAGAAATTGTTGAGTGGATTTTATGAAATGAAAATGTAGTTAGTTCTTGAATAGATGTTCTTTCTTTGAGAAAAAAGGAATAGTCTTTTGTAGTTGGGAATAGTAATCTCCAAGTGTCCTGTAAATTATTTGTAGAGATGACATTTTTCAGCCTCTTTGGAGGCTCCCCAAATGTGCCTTTTTTATTAATACAACTTTCAATCTTATCTTATGTACAATTTAGGTCACCTGCTAAAATAATAGTTCCTGTCTGGATTTGATCTAATATATCTTGAATTCTATCTAAAAAGAGACACCAGATTTGCCCTTGGTGGGATATACAATGACATCAATGCAGTTGTGTTCTTTTGATTAATGTATTTGCAATTCTGAAAGTATAATTTCGTTTTGATGAATGTATACGTTTTGAGACGGCAACTACATTTTGAAAATACATTTACTGTTTAGCAAAAGACCACAGAGTTCTGTCTTGTAGACTATGTTTTGAACCCCCCCAAAAGGCTTGTATGCGATTGAGAAAAAATGTATTGACACACACACGCACACATAGGCACACAGGCAGGCACACGCGCACATCCTGACTGACACACACACACAAACTAAAGTAAGTGCTCCGTAGTCAGTCTTTTACATTTTCAATAGTTACAAAAATATAATTGTCATTTGTCAGTTATTTATGAATATTTGGTAATAGTTTGATCCTAACCCCCTGTGCAGAGGAATCTGCTGCTGCTGCGTGTGAATCTGCTGCGTGTTGGTGTGTGTGTGTATGTGTGTGTGTGTGCGAACCTAGTATGTGTGAGTCTAGGCATGTGTGTGTACGTTGCAATGTACTGTATGCCTATGTGTGTGTGCACTGCAATCTGTGTATGTTTAAGGGAGTTTGAGTAAGATGATAAATGGAAGCCTGAGTGTTTGCTTGACCCAGCCTGTCTGGCATTGATGGGTTCTGTTCCACCTCTCCTCTCCTCCTCATCTCAATTCCTCTCCCTCTCCCTCTTCCCTTTTCTCCATGCTGCTCTCCTCCCTTGTCCCCTCTCTCTCCCCCTCCCCTCCTCTAACCTTTCCTCTTTCCTCCTACATGCCCTTCTCCTTTCAATTCAATTCAATTCAATTCAAGGGCTTTATTGGCTGTCACACCCTGATCTGTTTCACCTGTCTTTGTGATTGTCTCCACCCCCCTCCAGGTGTCGTCCTTCTTCCCCATTATCCCCTGGGTACTTATACCTGTGTTCTCCGTTTGTCTGTTGCCATTTCATCTTGTTTGTCAAGTCAACCAGCATTTTGTTTGTCAGCTCCTGCTTTTCCCCAGTCTCTCTTTTCTCGCCCTCCTGGTTTTGACCTTTGCCTGTCCTGACTCTGAGCCCGCCTGCCTGCCCCTGCCGTCTGGTGCCTTTGCCCCTACTCTGGATTATCGACCCCTGCCTGCCTTGACCTGTCGTTTGCCTGCCCGTTGTTGTAATAAACATTGTTACTGCAACACAGTCTGCACTTGGGTCTTACCTGAGACTTGATAATTGGCAAGGTTAACATATGTTAACATTGCCAAAGCAAGTGAAGTAGATAATAAACAAAAATGAAATAAACACAAAAAATTAACAGTAAACATTACACTCACAGAAGTTCCAAAAGAATAAAGACATTTCAAATGTAAAATTATGTACAGTGTTGTAACAATGTGCAGATAGTGAAAGTACAAAAGGGGAAATAAATAAACATAAATATGAGTTGCATTTACAATGGTGTTTGTTCTTCACTGGTTACCCTTTTCTTGTGACAACAGGTTACAAATCTTGCTGCTGTGATGGTATTTCATCCAGTAGATATGGGAGTTTATCAAAATTGGGTTTGTTTTTCGAATTCTTTGTGGATCTGTGTAATTTGTGGGAAATATGTGTCTCTAATATGGTCAT
This sequence comes from Salmo trutta, assembly GCF_901001165.1. Classification (NCBI taxonomy): domain Eukaryota; kingdom Metazoa; phylum Chordata; class Actinopteri; order Salmoniformes; family Salmonidae; genus Salmo; species Salmo trutta. Next base: position 41,941,869 of record NC_042981.1, on the reverse strand, counting down.
ACATTTGGCAGGAGGTTAGGAAGTGCAGCTCAGTTTCCACCTCATTTTGTGGGCAGTGTGCACATAGCCTGTCTTCTCTTGAGAGCCAGGTCTGCCTACGGCAGCCTTTCTCAATAGCAAGGCTATGCTCACTGAGTTTGTACATAGTCAAAGCTTTCCTTAAATTTGGGTCAGTCACAGTGGTCAGGTATTCTGCCACTGTGTACTCTATGTTTAGGGCCAAGTAGCATTCTAGTTTGCCCAGTGTTTTGTTAATTCTTTCCAGTGTGTCAAGTAATTATCTTTTTGTTTTCTCATGATTTGCTTGTGTCTAATTGTGTCTAATTATCTCACCGTAGGTGATGGCTTTGTTATGGAAGGTTTGGAAATCGCTTCCTTTTAGGTGGTTGTAGAATTGAACCACTCTTTTCTGGATTTTGATAATTAGCGGGTATCGGCCTAATTCTGCTCTGTATGCATTATTTGGTGTTTTACGTTGTACACAGAGGATATTTTTGAAGAATTCTGCATGCAGTCTCAATTTGGTGTTTGTCTCATTTTGTGACGTATTGGTTGGTGAGCGGACCCCAGACCTCACAACCATAAAGGGCAATGGGTTCTATAACTGATTCAAGTATTTTTAGCCAGATCCTAATTGGTATGTCGAATTTGATGTTCCTTTTGATGGCATAGAAGGCCCCTCTTGCCTTGTCTCTCAGCTCGTTCACAGCTTTGTGGAAGTTACCTCTTCCTCCTTCTCCTCCTCCTCTCCCTTTGTCCACCATGCCCCTCCTCTCTTCTCTCAGGAGGCCTGATGTGAGCTTCAGGCAGGGAGGCAGACTGGCTGGAGACAGAGAAGGCTCCCTCTAATACATGAATTGCACTATAATGGTGATAAACGGTGCCCACAAAGTGTTAAGGCCCACATAAAGCTGTCCCAACAACAGGGTCCCAACAGCAGTCCCAACACCTTACCACTGCTACACCTGGTTATCAGTAGAGCCTTGTCTGGCAGCAAAACATCCTCATTTACTGCCTTTAAAAAAAACATAGCTGATATGGCTGACTTGCTTAAACAAATGTGGTTTCTATTGACAATTGAGATGAACACATTTTGGCATCAGGGGACAACGAGCGGATGAGAGGCAATCCGTAATTGTGATTAAGACATTAATGAGCGAGCTAGGACGGACGTAGTCAATATAACTATTTTTTCAGCACTTTTGAAATGTACAGCGACAGAATTCAGAGCATGGGCCGATCTTAGAGTATTCTCCTTGCACACCAAGTCAGAACCATAGGATAAATAAAGGGGGCATATAAGCAGACAATGAAAGAGCTTACAATATTCTATGATTACATTTCTCTAAAACAGGCTATAGGCTACATGTGCACCACCAAGTCAGAACAGCAGGCAAAATCAAGAGCGACCAAATTATTAGGGTGAGGCACATGGGCTACTAACAGCTTACTACACAACATATACTTAGCTACAGTATACATATCTTCCCGGCATATTACATAATTCCCGACTTGCAATTCCGAGTTGGATGACCGTTCAAAACGTATTTTCCCAGTCGGAACTCAATTTTTTCAGAGTTCCAGTTGTCTTGAAATCCCTGAAGTCAGATTTCCCAGTTCTGAGTTTCCAGTTGTTTTGAGCGCGGCAGAAGTCATGCTGGATTGACAGCATGGCCAATGTTGAATGTTTATCCTTTTAAGCTTGGAAAAGAGACCCTTAAACCCAGACTTAGGACCACACAAACACTCCACTGAATAGCAGGCTATTGATTGCTTTGCAATCAAAGCAATCAATAGCAATCAAAGCAATCAAAGCAATCAATAATCAAACCATTAGCCACTGATTCCTTCCAAAGCACTCATTGTTGAATTTGCGATTTCCAGCTTGTTGTGTAATGTTTATGTCCAATGGCCAATGAGCACCGATACGTTTTATCTATAATTTCTCTTCATATGACAAAGATTAAAAAGCACTTGCCAGTAGATTGCCAACTTGATTCATGATGATGACTGCTAGCTTGCTAGCTAAGATCAGTCCAATCAAAGCTACTGTAGATATAATGTGATTTGACATCATTTATCTGTGGCCAATGACCTTGAGCTTACTTAGATGGGCACTTCTAATGTAACTCTATGGCAGCACCCAAGGGGCTTGAATTTTTAAGTTCTACCCTTAGATTTGGCTGGCTGCCCCATCACCACAGAAAGCCCTGAGCTAGGTGGAAACACCTGCATTTTGGAGCTGCCTTACTCAAGAAAGCAAAAAAGAGACCAAGTTCGTATGCGGCTTTATTAACTTAATGATTTTTTATATTTTTCTTTACATTGTTTGCAAACTGATATGTGACACGTATTAATGTAAAAATAACATGCACAAAAGGTACGGCTCAAAACAGCCCCACCTGCCCTGAATGACGGGTCACCACTGCATGCCAGGGATAAATATACTGCTCAAAAAAATAAAGGGAACACTTAAACAACACAATGTAACTCCAAGTCAATCACACTTCTGTGAAATCAAACTGTCCACTTAGGAAGCAACACTGATTGACAATACATTTCAAATGCTGTTGTGCAAATGGAATAGACAACAGGTGGAAATTATAGGCAATAAGCAAGACACCCCCAATAAAGGAGTGGTTCTGCAGGTGGAGACCACAGACCACTTCTCAGTCCCTATGCTTCCTGGCTGATGTTTTGGTCACTTTTGAATGCTGGCGGTGCTTTCACTCTAGTGGTAGCATGAGATAGAGTCTACAACCCACACAAGTGGCTCAGGTAGTGCAGCTCATCCAGGATGGCACATCAATGCGAGCTGTGGCAAGAAGGTTTGCTGTGTCAGTCAGCGTAGTGTCCAGAGCATGGAGGCACTACCAGGAGACAGGCCAGTACATCAGGAGACATGGAGGAGGCCGTAGGAGGGCAACAACCCAGCAGCAGGACCGCTACCTCCACCTTTGTGCAAGGAGGAGCAGGAGGAGCACTGCCAGAGCCCTGCAAAATGACCTCCAGCAGGCCACAAATGTGCATGTGTCTGCTCAAACAGTCAGAAACAGACTCCATGAGGGTGGTATGAGGGCTCGACGTCCACAGGTGGGGGTTGTGCTTACAGCCCAACACCGTGCAGGACGTTTGTAAGTCGCTCTGGATAAGAGCGTCTGCTAAATTACTTAAATGTAAATGTAAATGTAATGTAAATGTTTGGCATTTGCCAGAGAACACCAAGATTGGCAAATTCGCCACTGGCGCCCTGTGCTCTTCACAGATGAAAGCAGGTTCACACTGAGCACGTGACAGACGTGACAGAGTCTGGAGACGCCGTGGAGAACGTTCTGCTGCCTGCAACATCCTCCAGCATGACCGGTTTGGCGGTGGGTCAGTCATGGTGTGGGGTGGCATTTCTTTGGGGGGCCACACAGCCCTCCATGTGCTCGCCAGAGGTAGCCTGACTGCCATTAGATACCGCGATGAGATCCTCAGACCCCTTGTGAGACCATATGCTGGTGCGGTTGGCCCTGGGTTCCTCCTAATGCAAGACAATGCTAGACCTCATGTGGCTGGAGTGTGTCAGCAGTTCCTGCAAGAGGAGGGCATTGATGCTATGGACTGGCCCGCCCGTTCTCCAGACCTGAATCCAATTGAGCACATCTGGGACATCATGTCTCGCTCCATCCACCAACGCCACGTTGCACCACAGACTGTCCAGGAGTTGGCGGATGCTTTAGTCCAGGTCTGGGAGGAGATCCATCAGGAGCATGCCCAGGCGTTGTAGGGAGGTCATACAGGCACGTGGAGGCCACACACACTACTGAGCCTCATTTTGACTTGTTTTAAGGACATTACATCAAAGTTGGATCAGCCTGTAGTGTGGTTTTGAGTGTGACTCCAAATCCAGACCTCCATGGGTTGATAAATTGGATTTCCATTGATTATTTTTGCGTGATTTTGTTGTCAGCACATTCAACTATGTAAAGAAAAAAGTATTTAATAAGATGATTTCTTTCATTCAGATCTAGGATGTGTTGTTTAAGTGTTCCCTTTATTTTTTTGAGCAGTGTAGTAGTAAGGGGTTTAAATGAGTGTGTGTGTGTCTGTATCTGTGCATGGATAAATATGTGAGTAAGGTAATGACTTCTGTGAGTGAGGGAGAGAGAAATAGCAGCCGAGACAAATAGAGGGAGAGAGAGAGACAGAATAACAAAAATAACTGCCTGGCGACAACAGTCGACTTCACAGTAGGTCAAATAGTGTTGTTGTTTTGACTGCTCCACTCAACAAACACTGACTTGTCTTCTCACCACAGGACCTTTGTACAAACACACAAATGTACAAGCATGGGCATACAAGCACACACACACACACACACGCACGCACGCACGCACGCACAAGCATGCATGCACACGTACACACACACACGTACACACACACACACACACACACACACACACACACACACACACACACACACACACACACACAATGCACATTTCATGACTTTGCTATGTGACTTCCTATGAATGTATGGCCTGATGACTCATTCATATAAAACCCTCTCTTGTGTGTGGACAAAGTTTAGATTCCCCATCCACAACCAAAAGTCATACCCCCACATTTCCAACCCAGTGAACACTGAATACACATTAAACCATTCACATTATGCATCCACACACACAGGACAGGAAGCCAGCAGTGAAAACCAACCACCTCTCTCTCTTCATAACAGCCTGTAAGCCAGGTCAAAGTTACCCAGTCTCACTCTCTCCATCTGAGGAGCAATCCGTCACTCCAGCCAGCGCACGCCCCCTTCCTCACCCCCGTCCCCTCTCCCCTAGTCCTCCCCTAGGGTGCAGGTGATGGATGGGGTGCGTTGGTCCTTGCTGGGAGCCTAGTGGGGGCTTGGCGGGGGGTTATAGCCGTGAAATTGGGCGCCGTGCGGAGGAGCTAATTGAAGTGAGGGTCGCTAGCGCGTGTCTCCGGCTATGGCAGCCAGCGAGGTGTCTGATTGGCCCTAACAGAGAGCAAGAGACAGATAAGGAAGAAGATGGTTGTGTGTGTTTTGTCAGTTTGACCAGAGGTATATGGCCACTCAGGCTATAGGGTCGTTGGAGGAACAAACAAACGATAACAAAAACAACAACTAGGAACAATTTGGAGGGCTTAGCAAACGAAGTAAGAAAAACAAAAGTGGGGATGTTGGTTGATAAGGGAGGGAGAGGTGGAAGGGTAATGGCTTTTAGACTGAGAAGTGTGTGTGTGTGTGTGTGTGTCATAGCTTTGTATGGCAGGAAAGAGAGGACAAGTCACTTGTTTCAATGGAGACTACCCAACATGACAAACGATTATGGTATAAAAATACTGTAGCATTACTATATTTATATACTATAGTGTTTTTGTGGACATGACTGTAGTATACTGTAGTATTTACAGTTTACTATAGTATAAATACTGTAGTATTAGTATAGTTAAAAACTATAGTATACTGTATACTACTTAACTACTGTAGTGTTTTTAGACATTACTGTAGTATTTACTATAGTGTTTTAGTTTTATTATCTTTGAAGTGGGGGCTTTCTCCTTGAGGAAACCTACTGGACAAATACTAAAAGAGCAATTATCTACTTTTCCATAAGCTGTAGGTAGGTAGTACTGGAGTCTAAACGGATAGTTCAGAGCTTTTTCAATTTTCTAACACATTATATGGCCTATATCAAGGATGGGCAACTTTGACCGGGTAGGCACCACAAAAAAACGGAACTCATCATGGGGGCCCCCCACCCCCACATACACACACACCTTGCAAGCAAAACATTTTAGTGGCCCCTCTCGTGCTAGCGAAGATAAAACATTTGACCTTTTAAAGGTCATTTCCTGCAATTCTATGTGGCGGAGAGAAAAATTAGCAATTTTACAGATAATCTTCTGAAATGGTACACATTTCGCCATAGGGTGGAGGCAAATGTTTGCCGTTTTTAACGTGATAATTGATGATAATCGGGCCCCACCCAGGTCGGTAATTCAACCATGCTTACTACAAGTTTATATAGCTGGCCGCTAGACTCATTCACCAATGTAAAAATGTTTAGCTGACATGGGCTAATTGAGTAACTGCTGATGCGCAGCCAAATTTTGAGATTGCACATAGTGTATTCTATTATTCTAACTCTCAACAGTAAGTTGATATCCCGACGGAGTAAAACAAGACAAATGGGCCATGGGCCTACAAAAGTGGGGCCTCTGGCTCCATGCAGCCAGTTGCCCATCCCTGGTCCATAGCATGAGACCCTTGGTAGAGGTGTACGGTCAGGGGGGGTTACAACTCCCGGCCTAATTCCTGGAACAGGTTTTCAATACTGAAGGACACCAGCTCAGACATGATAAGAATCACATTTCCATTTACTATTGATCATAAACTGTATAAGGACAAAGTACAAAGCATTAGCCTTACAGTAGAGGTCACTATCCTAAATACTGTACAAAGCATTATGCTAGCCCCTATGAGCAAAGATGTTGAAAATACATATTCTTTGTTGAAAAGATATATTTTGGGTTGAAACCACGTTCAAAAGACATCTTGGGATCAGTAGAAGACTAACAGTTAGCATATAAACATTAGGGGGTCGGGGCATTGATTGGTGTTTGAAGGCAGATCTTCTATAGAAGGTGTTGTGTTCAACTGGAATAATTATGAACGGACTCTGTGAATGAAAGCCCTGTCGTCTCTGCCTGTTTGATGTTGACCGTTCCGTACTATTATCAAATAACCAGCACTCAGATCCACTGATAGACTAGACATCCAGGTGGGCTGCTGTGTGTGTGTGTGTCCCCCCCACATTATTCTAAAACACTTGAGCCTACTTTAATAAGCACCACTATCCCAGGTCAAGTATGTTACATCTACTAGTAGAGATACGTGATCGTTCTGAACGATGTATTCCCTGTTTTCCAGATGACTTGCTCCCTCTGCAGAAGACCCTAAGAATTGCAACTGCATCCCAACTAACAACAACTCAATCCTCAACTTAGGGCTAAATTCACTCCGGACAGCGGAAGATCAACGTTATAGCGCAATTGACATTTAAAGGTCATTTCCGACTGTGCGGACATATGCAGCGTTTACTGTGAATGCAGTCTCCGCGAACATGTCGACTTTGAATTTAAATGTCAATCGCGCTACAATGCAGATCTCCTGCAGTACGGATTGAATCTAGACCTAACTCCCCTAGTCTTTAACTTGCACCTTGTGCATTCTATTATTCTAACTCTCAACAGCTGAGACCCTGACTGAGTTTCGCCCCCCCAAAAAATATATACAAAAATATATACGACCGCTTATGCCTGGGGCTGGCCTTGCTAACAATACTTGAAACTTATACTGAAAAATAGTTTCGTAAGGTAATGGTTTGAACTTATGATAATGGCTTGGCTGCTTTAATAAGCTCCAGATTTGACTTTGTTAATAAAGTAACTCATCAAATATGAAACACCCAAACTGTGTTGTCCAACCTCTGACCAATATAATTTCAACGGAAAAACAGGGAGGGATCCTTTCCAACAATATGGAGATAGAGTATTGTGAAAATGTCAAGGGGATCAAAAGCATACAGTATGTTGTGTTCCCTCCCTACTTTAATAAGAAAATAGCAATATTGTTGACCCTTGGTGTTCAAGTCCCTTTCTGATCTCCCCCATCAGATAAACCAGTTTTTTTTTTTTTGTAACAGTATTTTTTATTGGAGTTTCACAATTTTCACCCATATTAAGAGATACAACAACAAAGACAAGGCAAAAAAAACAGCACTCGCTTACACATATCCGTATGTATGCACGCACGTACACACACACCCACCGTTTCCCTCTCCCCGCTTCTCTCACCCCATCCCCCTCATTGCATCCCTCAATACATACATTTTAAACAAACATAAACAGAAAAAAAAAATAACAATAAAGACATAATAAATAAATAAAATAAAATGCTCAGTTTAAACCAAGAAGTTGAGTTCCTCACACGGACCGTACAGTGTAATTCTGGAATACATAGATCACCATTCTAAGAGAATCCTTGCAGCATAATAGCTGATACTTCAGGTTCTAGGTAATTTAGGTAAGGTTCCCATACTTTGTAGAACTGATCTGTCTTAGAGTGCAATGTACATGTCAGATATTCCAGCGGGACCCATTCAAATAGTATCTTATGCCAATCTTTAATAGAGGGAACCTTATCACTAATCCACTGTAAAAGTATGTTTTTTCTCGCTGCGAAGGTGAGGATGTTGTAAAGCCTCCTCTTACCCACAGAAGTTACATGCCTACTAGGGAGAACTAACAGTAGAGAAACTGGGTCCAATTCTAGATCGACCCCTAGGATCTTTTCAATCTCTTGCAGAACACCAGACCAATATCTTTGTATTTTGGGACATGACCATAAACAATGTGTTAGGGTGCCTGTATCAGTTTTACATTTGAGACACTGAGGAGAGGAGGAAGCGGGGCTAAATGCATGTCTGCGATTTGGGGATATATGCAATCTGTGTATTATTCTTAATTGAATTGCTCTAGTACGATTACATATAGATATTGTTTTTGCATATTTCCAAATGTCCTCCCACATCTCTTCGTCAATGGTAACAGACAGTTCTTTCTCCCACACTTGTTTCACTCTCTGTGTGTCGACAGCGGAAAAGGACCTTAAAGCATCATAAAACAGACTTACAGACATTTTCCTTTGTGGGGAAAAAAGCATTCTTTCAATGACAGACATATCAGGGTTACCAATTAAGGTGGTGCTCTTCAGAATATAGTGTCTTACTTGTAGGAAACGGAAAAAGTCCTGCTTTGGGAGTTGATATTTCTCGACCATCTGCTCAAATGACAATAAAATCTTATCCGCAAATAAGTCATTTAGTCTGCGTATGCCGTTATTAAGCCAAACGTTAAAGCCAGCATCCAGCAATCCTGGGACAAAATCTGGGTTGTTAAGAATTGGGGTAAGAGCAGAGGTTAGTTTGGACCTTCCCAGGAAACGTTGAACTGACCTCCATACTTTGAGTGTGTTAAGTGTAATGGGGTTGTTACAGCAATCTTTTACAGACTTGAAACTTGTGAGAAACAAAAGGTCCTGTAAAGGGTATTTTGAAAGAGAAGTCTCAATGTCTAACCAAATAGAGGAGTCATCGTTTGTGGTCCAGTCTGAGATATAACATAGGTGGGCACACCACTGATAGAGCCTGATATTGGGTAGATCCAAGCCACCCATAGAATTTGGCAGCTGCAATATTGCCATCTTAAGTCTTGGCTTGCGTTTACTCCATATAAAGGAACTTAGCCATCCATTTACATCCTTTATTACCTTATTGGAGAGTAATACTGGGATCATTTGGATTGGGTAAAGTAGCCTAGGTAAAATGTTCATTTTCAAGAGGGATATTCTACCCAACCATGAAATCGGAAGCGAGTTCCAGCGCTCCAGATCCTGTCTTATTGTGTCAAACAAGGGAACAAAATTGGCTTTGTACATTTGTTGGAATTTAGGAGTTACAAATATACCCAGATTCGTAAAACCTGAGGGAGACCATTTAAAAGGGAAGGGGGGAGAAGTGTTAGGTACAGAGTGAAGGTTACCAAGTGGCATAGCCTCTGATTTAGTTAGGTTAATCTTGTAGCCTGAGAATTCGCTGAATAACTCAATAGTGTTAATCAGAGATGTGATTGAAGTCTCGGGATTAGAAATAAATATCAGGACATCATCAGCATACAAGCTTATTTTATGGTGAACATCACCAATGAGCAGCCCCTGTATAGCAGGCGTTACCCTGATGGCCTCGGCCAGTGGTTCCATAACAAGTGCAAATAGGAGGGGGGACAGAGGACAGCCCTGTCTGGTACCTCTGTGTATAGAGAAGCTATTTGACCGTAGTCCATTAGTAAGGACAGCAGCCTGAGGATCATCATATAAAACTTTCACCCATTTTATAAAGTTGTCCCCCAGACCAAATTTATTTAGAGCAAAGAATAGGTAAGACCACTCCACACGATCAAATGCTTTCTCAGCATCTAGGGAGAGCACAAGACCATCCATAGCACTTTGTTGGTAGACTTCAATTACATTAAGGAGCCGTCTGACATTGTTACATGACCTACGTCCCTTAATGAAGCCAGTTTGGTCTCCTTTCACAATCAGTGGCAGTGAGTCCTCTAATCTTGTGGCTAGAATTTTAGAAAGCAATTTTCTATCCACATTCAGAAGGGAGATTGGTCTGTACGAGGAACAAGACTCCGGACATTTTCCCTTTTTGAGAATAAGTGATATGTTGGCTTCTCGCAGCGTTTGGGGGAGCTGGTCATTTGAAAATGAGTGGTTAAACATATCACGCAATGGCTCAAGGATCAGGCCATGGAACTCTTTATAGAACTCACTACAAAACCCGTCCGGTCCTGGGGCCTTACCATTTTGCAGATTCTTAATTGCGGACATTATCTCTTCCTCAGTAATAGGGGCATTAAGGAGAGACTTCTGTTCTTCGGAGATAGTAGGGAGCTCAATCTTAGAAAAGAAGTTCTCCATTAACTTGGGTGCGTCATTTGGCAGTTCTGAGGCGTAAAGATTTGCATAAAATGTCTTAAATGAGTCATTTATCAATTTATTTTCATATAAATGATTGCCATCAGAATCAGTAATAGGCGCAATTGACTGTGAGTCAGCTCTCTTTTTAGCTAGGTACGCCAAGTACTTTCCTGGCTTATCGCCATGTTCATATAGCTTTTGCTTGACAAATCTCATTTTCTTTTCAGCGTCCTGTGTTAGGAGGGAGTCCAGCGTTGATCTAATGACTGCTATTTCCTTTAATAGGGCAGGAGTGGGAGTTTTAATGTAGTCCTTCTCTTTAGTTCCCAATTCACCCTCTAGTGTTTTTTGCTTTTCACGCTTTTTCCGCCTCTTAGTGGCTGCGTATGACATAATCAGACCCCTGGCGTACGCCTTACAGGTTTCCCAAAGGAGCGAGGGGTTATCTGTTGATTGAGAGTTAATAGGGAAAAATGCTTTAAACTCTGTAATAAAATATGATGTGAATGTATGGTCTTTAAGAATGGTTGTATTCAACCTCCAATGTCTTGACTGATTGAATGCCCCGTTGAGTTTTATGTCCAGGATCACCTCCGCATGATCAGATATGACTATGCTTCCTATCCTAGCGGATAAAACAGACTGCAGCGACGTCCTGGGCATAAAAAAGTAATCTATTCTAGTCTGACATCCATGAGGTGCAGAGAAAAAAGTTAACTCTCTGTTGGAGGGATGAAAAGCTCTCCAAACATCAGCATACCCCAGATCATCACAAATGGCTGTAAGTGACTTAGCTTGAGGAGAGAGCGAGGCTATACCACTGGGAAGCTTATCAATAAGGGGGTTCAACAAACAATTAAAATCCCCTCCGACCACTGCAGTGTCTGAGTTTAATTCTGAAAAGTCTAGAAATACCTTAGTGAGGAAGTCAGGGGGGTGGGCAGGGGGGGAAGTAAATATTCATTATGGAAATGCTCTGCCCTTGTAAAGTACCATTAATTATAACAAAGCGACCCAATTTATCTTTCACACACTTCAAGACCTTAAGTGGCAGGTTCTTTTTCACAAGAATTGCTACACCTCTACTTCTGGATGTAAATGATGAAAAATACACTTGACCAAACCCCCCTTGTTGTAATTTCAGATGCTCCTTATCATTCAAATGGGTTTCTTGTAACAGGGCAATATCAATATTTTCTTTTTTCAAAAAGGATAGTATCTTCTTCCTTTTAATGGGGTTATGGCTCCCTCTAATGTTCCATGTACATACACGTAGTCTGTTACCTGCCATCGCGCTTTGACCATTCAATATCCAGACTGAATCTTACTGTAAAAATGGGGTGGTACCTTTTTCCATGTGTTGAACTCTCCTCTATCTCACTGAGCGTAAACAAACGATATGAACCCTGAACTCGAACTATACAAAACCCAAAAATTAAACATGTAAAAATCCAAAAGGGGGTTTTCCCACTAGCTAACATGCAGGGGATTTCAACTTTCCAATGTAGACTCTTAAGTCCGCATTGCCACTCAATAGCCTCATCCTTTATATATGTGGAAATTAAAATCAATAGAAGAAGATTGAGGCTCTTCCACCTAAAACCAAGCCTGGGCACCAATATAGGTTCACACATATCTCAGTCTGAGCTACGGCGGCAGTTACTTTAGCAAGAAAAATAATACCGATACGAATATTACTGAACAGGAGCACATGAGAACTTACACCACTGTTTCATGATCAGATTCAAAATAAAATAAGACGTTATCCAATGCTGCGGAGGTGCAGCTTAAGGTTATTTACCCGAGAGAGTCAATAAACGCAGCAGCCTCTTCAGATGTGTAGAGTTTTTTAGGCGATCCGTTGACCATAATCTTCAATGTGGCCGGGTACAGCAGTGCGTAGTCGATCTTCATTCTCTTGAGTCGAGCCTTCACCTCATCAAACGCTTTGCGCCTTCGTACAACCGCTGTGGAATAATCATTGAAGAATGAGACCTTTGGACCTTTACGTTGACTACCGTCAGAACCGATGTTTCTAGCCGCATCCATGACGCGCTGCTTGTCGGTAAAGTTGTGGAACTTTATAACCACTGGTCGTGGGCGCTGATTGGGACCGGGTATCGGTGCTTGAGAGCGATGTGCTCTGTCTAGCTTCACACGACCAGCCTTAGTGTCCATTTGTAGGTAGCCAGGGATCCATTCCTCAAAAATTTTTACTGAACGTGTCCCTTCAGAATTTTCCGGGAGTCCCACAACACGGATATTGCATCTGCGTCCTCGATTATCCAAGTCGTCAATGTGCTCCGCCATTTCGCGCACCTGCTTCTCAAGTGCTTTTATCTTAGTGTCCATGGATGTAGTTGAAGTTTCCACAGTAGCAATTCTTCCTTCCGCCTCATCAACACGTTTGACAACCCTCTGTAGTTCAGCTGAATGGCCTGCTATTGCTTCCAGGACCGTTCTTATCTTAATATCGATCACTTTAGTAATGTTATCTGTCATCCTTTGAATCACCAGGTCCATTGTGCCTGGATCCGCAATGTTGTTAGATTCGCTAACGTTAGCTAGCTCGTCCTGCACCTCTACAGGGATGACGGTTTTGGTCGACTTCTTAGTAGCTCTGTTGGGCATGTTGTCGGAGATTTTTGAGAAATAGTCGCCAAGACTCATTGTAAGGTAACTTATTTTGCCAATTCTACCACTTTTTCAAGCTAGGAGATTAATGTAAGGATATAGATTTACGAATACCGCGTGAGCTCACTGAAACACCATGTTCTCTCTACGGCGCCATTTTGTTCCCCCAACCAGTTGCTTTTAAATGCTGTCGCCAAGCTGAGGAAAAGTAAATCTTGGCTTTACTAGTTTTTATGAATTTAATGAATTCAAACAAGCATTCCAGACAATAATACAAATATTTTTTTGTAAGAGTTGACAGCACACAGATATGTGCGCACACTCACACAGAGCTCTCCCTCTCTGTCAGACAGAGTTCTCCGGGCCCCATAGTAACACACAGGGCCTCATTCGTCTCCTCCCATCCCTCTCTCTCTCCCTCTATCTCCCCCCTGCTAGGATCCCCACAGCTGCGTGGACCAGGTGCGTTCCGCCCATACACACACACACACACACACACACACACACACACACACACACACACACACACACACACAGAGATTTCCACCCGCCAACGGACACAGCAGGAAATGCCTAATACCAGTTTTAGAATGATGCCACTATGCCAGCGTGACAGGGTGCCTGCAGGAGCTGCCACTCTTCCTCCCTGAGGAGAGAGCGAGAGAGAGATAAAGAGGCAGAGATGGAGAGAGAAAGAGGCAGATATGGAGAGAGCGGACGAGGACGAGAGAGTTAATCATAGAAATGAAGTGCTATTTAGCATTTACTTCAGAAAATAGATTGAGAGGAGCAGTATAGTATCTCCCTTTAGCTAGATTGTATATCAGGGAAAAAAAGCTTTTGAGAAGGTCAGGCCTCTGGTTCTGCAGTAAAAAAAAAAGCTAACGGAACACACATCGTCGTTCAACAGTTAGTCATATTGGACTTTCTGGTCTATGTCTAAACCTCGATATCCCTCTGGCTTCCTCGAGTTGAATAGGAGAGCTGGAAGTGTGGCAAAGAGATTCTAGCCTTGTCCAAACACGAGGCCTTGGTTTATAGGCAACAGGATGAAGGGCTCTCCTCTTTCTCCTCAGTCAGAGGAACTAGGAGTGGTGGTGGAGACCTGGTGTTACTGACTGAGAGGGAAGCAGCTCCACTCACATTGATAAGACACAGTGTGTGTGTGTGTGTGTGTGTGTGTGTGTGTGTGTGTGTGTGTGTGTGTGTGTGTGTGTGTGTGTGTGTGTGTGTGTGTGTGTGTTACAGCCCATGTCAACATCAGGCCTATTGTACTGTGTACTGAGAAAGATGGGGTCCTCCCAAGATCAGCTTTAGCTTCCCTGGTCTGGTTTATTCAGTGCTTCCTAGAGGAACACGGAGCATGATGCTAAGATAACGGCACAGAGAGGAGGGAGAGAGGGAGCCACCGTGGTGGGAATCTCACAGTAACTAAGAAGGGTGTGGATGTCTGAGAGCTTGGGTATGTTTTCATGTGTGTGAGTGTGTGTGGGTGGGGATTCAAATCAAATCAAAATTTTATTGGTCACATACACATGGTTAGCAGATGTTAATGCAAGTGTAGCAAAATGCTTGCGCTTCTAGTTCCGACAGTGCAGCAATATCTAACAATTCCACAACAACTACCTAATACACACAAATCTAAGTAAAGGGATGGAATAAGAATATATACATATAAATATATGGATGAGCAATGACAGAGCGGCATAGGCAAGATGCAATAGATGGTATAAAATACAGTATATACTGTACATATAAGATGAGTAATGCAAGATATGTAAACTTTGTTAAAGTGGCATTATTAAAGTGACTAGTGATCCACTTATTAAAGTGGCCAATGATTTCAAGTCTGTACGTTGGCAGTAGCCTCACTGTGTTAGTGACATTTAACAATCTGATGGCCTTGAGATAGAAGATATTTTTCACTCTTGTGAACATGTGTATGTGCGTGTGTGCACATGCTTTGAGCATGTGTGCATGAGCATACGAGTGTGTGTACCTGTGTAAATCTGTGTATGCATGTGTATGCACATGGAATTTGTGTGTACATACTGTACATTATGTCAGTGTGTGTAGGCCACATGCGTCACAGGCTGCAGACACACAGAGAGATGCCTGATACAGAGAAAGAGTACAGCACGGGGAGGATGAAAAAGAGTCGTTTGTGGCCAGGGCCTGCTGACAGGTGGGCTGGGTCGATCCCTCTACCCGTCCACCCGTCCACCCCCCCCCCCCCCCCCCCCCCCACATGCCCTCCCTCTGCCCACACTAACTCAGCCAGGTGCCGTTGCTGTGGCAACAGGGTGGCCCTCGACCGACACGCACACATACTGTGCATCACAATAGCATGCTAACCACAGAGAGGAAGGGCTACCCGGCGCTGTCGCTCAACCATAAAACACAGTCCATTTTTCCCGACAACCAATGACAATGAAGGTGTAGTACAATATCCTGTTGTGATGGTTGCAAATAGTCTAAAGTAGGTAGAAAAGAACAGACATTGGTATCATATGCTATACCGTTGGCCTGAATGCTTATCCTGTGTGTTGTCATCATGGTGGCGTATACACTGACTATACCAAACATTAGCAGCACCTTCCTAATATTGAGTTGCACACCCTTTTGCCCTCAGAAGAGCCTCAATTAGTCAGGGCATGGACTCTACAAGGTGTGGAAAGCGTTCCACAGGGATGCTGGCCCATGTTGACTCCAATGTTTCCCACAGTTGTGTTAAGTTGGCTGGATGTCCTTTGGGTGGTGGACCATTCTTGATACACACGGGAAACTGTTGAGCGTGAAAAACCCAGCGGCATTGCAGTTTTTGACACAAACCGTGCATCTGGCACCTACTACCATGCCCCGTTCAAAGGCACTTAAATCTTTTGACTTGCCCATTCACCTTCTGAACGGCACACATACACAATCCATGTCTCAATTGTCTCGAAGGCTTAAAAATCCTTCTTTAAACTGTCTCCTCCACTTCATCTAGACTGATTGAAGTGGACTTAACAAGTGACATCAATAAGGGATCATAGACTGACCAGGTGAAAGCTATGTCATGGAAAGAGCAGGTGTTCTTAAATGTTTGTATACTCAGCGTATATGGAGCTTCTCCCACCATCTTCACTGATCAGCCCAACAAGAGGCCTTCTTCTCTGGGGGCACTTGTGTGTGTGCACTTGCATGCGTGTAACTGTGTGTTTGAATCTGTATGTGTACACGTGTGTGTGTGTGTGTATGTGTGCATGCGTGCAACTGTGTGTGCACTTGTGTGTGTGTGTCAGGCTGTGTGAGTGTCTGTGTATCTGCATGTGTCTGTGTGTGCATCTGTGTGTGGGTGGGTGCACATGGGTTCTATAAAACAAGTACTAGAGTTATTTTGGTCTGTGGCTCACCACAGCTCACACTCTCCCTGTCATGTTCTGTTGTCACACGGCCTTGAAGAGCAAGAGAAAGAAAGAAAAGAAGAACGGCCCCACGGTCAACATGCTAGCATCTTCGCTTTTCTAATAAACACCATAGAATCCATTATACTCACATTGGATGGTAATGCAACGTAACAGCTATAAGACACGGGCATGCTTAATGGTTATGTCTGAATGACGTTTTAGTCAGTAATATTAGTCATTCATCATTTCTGTGTAATTAATATAGTAGTAACTTATTTTGCCCACTGTGCATGTGTGTTTGTGAGTATGCGCATGTGTGTGCACGCACACGTGTATTTGCATGTGTGTGCGTGTGTAGTGTGTGTTTAAAAACAGGTCGAGTAAGACCCTCTCAGCACATGTAAGGTCCCAACCAAGCTTCACCTGAGTGGAGAGGTCTGGCTGCTATGAACTAGCCAGTCAGTTCATTCGGATGTGACCAGTCATATCTAGAGCTGTCGTTGCTGATGAGCAGTATATTTACAATGGAAACAACTCACCACAACAAACATCACTGTTTGTCCTGAACCCTCTGTACCTAATCTACCTATCACTAGTCACTTCCACCCTCAATGAGCTGAGGCGCCTACCTACGCAGTGGGAGGATGGGTTCACACATATAGGTGTGTGTGTGTGTGTGTGTGTGGGGGGGTGTGTGGTCACACACTCACCGTAACGTTTTCCATCCACAAGCTGCCAGGCCAAGCTACCACCACCGGATGTTTTTTGAGGCCAGTTTTGTTTGACAATCCTGCTGCGTAGCATGGGCCTCACGGAGCTACAGTGGGTTAAGGTTAGTCGACTTATTCATATCTCTGTGGCTGTTCTCAGTCATAAATAGGTTACTGAATGGTATCAGTAAGCACAAAGTCTTTTCAACATATTTTTAAAAAGGTCCAACGCAGCTATTTTTATCTAAATATAAAATAAACAAAAATAGCTTGTAAGCTGTCTGGGAATGGTCTGAGTGGGGAGGGGAAAACTGAAAACTAGCTGTTATTAGCAGACAGGTTTGGAACCATCTTTCTTATTGGTCTATTAACTAATTTACTGCCTGGTGATAACACCATGGAAGGCCAAAACTCCATTCCACCAAAACAGGCAGAAATTTCAGGCCGTCTTTTCAAACAGCTCTTACAGTACAAGTGCATTAGCATAATTTCCACAATTTCAAAGTATTATTCCAACCCCATTGTGTGGATATATATATATATATATATATATATATATATATATATATATATATATATATATATATATATATATATATATATATGTAAAACACAGGGAAATCATGTTGACTGCACTGGTGCTTTAACATCTTTTCAACCAAAAATACATATTTTGCTCATAGGGTAGCTATGCGGTATCTTTTACATGGTCATATGCTCACTTTCTGTAGTGAATGGAAAACAGTTGGACAAAGTATTTACATATGAGATAATTAATACGATACATAAAAGTATCTATGTAGAGCCATGTACACATCCAATAGCCGGCCTACATGCATGTGTGCGCGCGCACTCACACACACACACACACACACACACACACACACACACACACACACACACACACACACACACACTCCAACAGGAAGAGTGTGGGTGTTTGGGAGCAGCTGCATGGAGAAGTGTCAAACATGGTTTCCTCCTGAATCTCTCTTCTTTCATTCTCTCTCCCTCTTGTGTGCACACGCTCACACACACACACACACCAACTATCTTTACCACTCCATAGCTCTTATCAGGAAGCAGAACCATATCATGCAATTCAAAGAAACAGGAGATTAAAATCTGCAGAGTTAGCACAGCTAGTGTGTTGTTTGTGTGACTAGCGTACAGAAAACTGAAGGACTGACGCAAAGGCCGTTACTTATACAGTGCCAGACAAAAGTTTGGACACATCTACACAATCAAGGGTTTTTCTTTATTTTGAATATTTTCTACATTGCAGAATAATAGTGAAGACATCAAAACAATGAAATAACACATGTGGGGTCATGTAGTAACCAAAAAAGTGAAACAAATCAAAATATGTTTTGTATTTGAGATTCTTCAAAGTAACAACCCTTTTCCTTGATGACGGCTTGGCACACTCTTGGCATTCTCTCAACCAGCTTCATGAGGTAGTCACCTGGAATGCATATCAATTAACAGGTGTGCCTTGTTAAAAGTTAATTTGTGGAATTTCTTTCCTTCTTAATGTGTTTGAGCCAATCAGTTGTGTTGTGACAAGGTAGGTATACAGAAGATAGCCCTATTTGGTAAAAGACCAAGTCCATATTAAGAACAGCTCAAATAAGCAAAGAGAAATGACAGTCCATCATTACTTTAAGACATGAAGGCCAGTCAATCCGGAAAATCTCAAGAACTTTTAAGGTTTCTTCAAGTGCAGTCGCAAAAATCATCAAGCGCTATGATGAAACTGGATCTCATGAGGACCGCCACAGGAAGGGAAGACCCAGAGGTACCTCTGCTGCAGAGGATAAGTTCGTTAGAGTTACCAGCCTCAGAAATTGCAGCCCAAATAAATGCTTCAGAGTTCAAGTAACAGACACATCTCAACCTCAACTGTTCAGAGGAGACTACGTGAACCAGGCCTTCATGGTCGAATTGCTGCAAAGAAACCACTGCTAAAGGACACCAATAATAATAAGAGACTTGCTTGGGCCAAGAAACACAAGCAATGGACATCATTTGGTCAAAATGTGACATTTGGAATCATTTGACACCGTGTCTTTGTGAGATGCAGAAAAGGTGAACCGATGATCTCCACATGTGTGGTTCCCACTGTGAAGCATGGAGGAGGAGGTGCGATGGTGTGCCCGGAGCTTTGCTGGTGACACTGTCAGTGATTTATTTAGAATTCAAGGCACACTTAACCAGCATGGCTACCACAGCATTCTGCAGCGATATGCCATCCCATCTGGTTTGCGCTTAGTGGGACTATCATTTGTTTTTCAACAGGACAATGACCCAACACACCTCCCGGCTGTGTAAGGGCTATTTGGCCAAGAAGAAGAGTGATGGAGTGCTGCATCAGACGACCTGGCCTCCACAGTCATCTGACCTCAACCCAATTGAGATTGTTTGGGATGAGTTGGACCGCAGAGTGAAGGAAAACGCAGCCAACAAGTGCTCAGCTTATGTGGGATCTCCTTCAAGACTGTTGGAAAAGGATTCCCCGGTGAAGCTGGTTGAGAGAATGCCAAAAGCTGTCATCAAGGTAATGGGTGGCTACTTTGAAGAATCTCAAATATATTTTGATTTGTTTAACACTTTTTTGGTTACAACATGATTCCATATGTGTTATTTCATAGTTTTGATGTCTTCACTATTATTCTACAGTGTAGAAAATAATGACAATTAAGAATAACCCTACTTTTAACTGGTACTGTAAGTATGTGTCCTCTTTTCGTAAACTCTAAGTATTGCCCCTTAACGTGATGTGGATGTTGAGCGGCTTCACTGCAAGTAGATTGTATGTTTTAATATTCAATAAAAAAAAATATATATACACATATATATATACATATATATATATATATATATGTTGTCACTTACCTTAACACCTTCTGATAGTGTCATGATAAATGCTGAAATATGTGAAGCTTTGTTTAAGGTCTATTTATACTTTGGTTAAGTGAGTGGCTGATGACACTGATAATAGAAAGACGCTATGGTTAGAATCATTAACAAGGAAAGAGTAACCAAGGAGAAAATATACAGTGTAATTTGAAATGACACAAACATACCTAGCTCAACGGATAAGCTTAACATTCACAGTCACAGTCTCTTGGGAGAGTTGGGGCAACTCCCCCATGGCTTCTTTTTGGTACTAAGATAGTGTCTTTGTCTTTAGCTAGTGGAGAGAAGGATCCCTATGAGCACAAGACACTGAAAAGACGTCTTTTCAATGTCTCGTGCTCACTGGGATGGAGTGGTATACAGGCTCAAAGCTCATGGTGTTTGGACACAGTCCGAGACAGGACAGTCACAGGACAGGAGGCCTCAGATAGGCCCTATTGTGTCCAGATGGGCCTTTATTGAGTCCACAGCTGGGCACAAAGAGCCTACCGGTACGCCTCTGCAATGTGTCAATCTCACACACACACACACACACACACACACACACACACACACACACACACACACACACACACACACACACACACACACACACACACACACACAATATTGTGACTTAGTGGTTAGTGGACAAAATAAATAACATCATCCTGGGAAAAAACATATCACTGTATAGGCAAGTGACTGACAACATGACATTTGATAGATTTGGTGTCTCATTAAATTAGTCCACTAGTTTTCACAAATCAAATAAAGGTCAATCAGCCAATCAGGTTGCCAGGTGCAGTCCTTTGAGGCTAACCTTTAGGTGGGGTTCCCCACTGGAAAACAACTATTGGTTTGAGGTGAAACTGGCAACCTAGGAACCTGGAGGTGTAAATGAGTCATCGCCATGGGAGTGGCTAGTTGGTTGGTTGACAACCAGAGGGGAAGTGATGCAATCTTGTTTACCAGAGGTGTGCTCCATCTCTGCACCCCCGCTGCCCCCACTTCCCGCCCCCGTCCCAACCGCCACCGCTAGTAGCGTCCTGCACTGTGACTGCAGCCCTAATGCAGAGAGGTGCACCCACGCACCCCTGCTGCACACCCTGTGAATCAAAACACAACGGTATAAGCCTCGAGCTCAGCCCTTCAATACACCACAGATATTATTATAGCTAACAGCAATTTGGTACTGTATGCTCTGTCCTAGATCGTCTGTTATTTACTATTTGTATGCAAAACTCCACACAACCCCATACGTGAAAATAAAGTGATTTGAATGAAATGAAAGGGACAACATTATTACTATAATTAAGAGATGGTACCCCTAGGCAGTTGGAATGGGAACAATTGGTAATGATATTCTGACTGTTGTTCAGAGGGAACGGAGGTCACCCTGAAGAGATAGTCCATACATTGATGGACATGTCCTCTCATACTATTTATACAATGGGTGGGTCTCAACCTGAATGATGATCGGTTAAAACCGCATTCCAGTCGGTGTCTATTCCACAAGTTACCACCGGCTAAATCTATGACGTTAAAATGCCGATTTACTCGGTTCCATCTGACTGCGTAATCCACTGTCTCATCAGCCCAGCCAGGCAATTTGTAAACTTGATCTCCAATATAAAAAGCTTCTAGACATTTCGTTATCAACAGCAGAGATTTGTATAAACCTTGGTGTCTGTCTCTCAGACATTTGCAACATTGTTTCAATATTCAAATTTGATCTCCAGCTGTCCCATAGTAATGAACGTGTCGGGAGTCGGGTTGAGACAGACAGGTAGGCAGCTTTTCTCAGCCAGTCGAAATGATGAATCAGCTGGCATAATTTGTATGGATACTGTATATACAAAGAAATGTCTATTGAAAAAAGGTAAATGGAAACGAAGTGCAGCTAGTTTGCAGTCTTTCCAGCTTCAGTTTGAAGTGATTGTTTTAGCTGTGTTGTTGGCTAGCTCCTCTGAACGTGTCCTGATGATTGAGCTCATTACTATGGATGTATCCAAATAAATGTCACTAGAAAACAGCATAAACAAATGCAAATGCAATTACTTTGCTGTTATTCTGGCTGCACTTTTTGACGTGACTGTAAGTTAGCCGTAGTTGACTAGCTAGCAAGCAGGCGATAAGAACGTTGCCAGCCAGTATGGCAATGGAACATTTAGAACAAACAATCGATACAGAACAAAAAAGACTGAATGACTGGGTCGCGTCTCTAGCAACCGAACCGATAGAACGAACGACCAGTCGGCTTGAGTAGCAACCCTAGATTTGTGTTGGGACTATATCTTGTGGAAGGATGAAATAGTATAAATAAATTGAAAGTGTGTCAATCATTATTTGAATATGTTGGTAACGCGTTGTATAAAAGTGATAAAGCCCTCGAAGCCGGTGTTTGGAGGATATATTGGCACAGTTTGTCGACAGCTGACTTCGTCTCGGGCCTAACAACACCTGTGCCAATATATCCTCCAAACACCAGCTTCAGGGGCATTGTCATTTTAAACAACATGGTAACATTCTAAGTTAGAACCTATTCAAAGACATAAATTCACAAAAGCACAATGTCTTCGAACATACAATTACGAAACTTCAGAAGCTATTTTCAATACATTTTCTTGGTCCTAGAGTAATGAAATGTTCAGAGTGCATTCAGGGGAGTTACTGCTTTCAATACATTTAAAAACATTTAATTTGGCAAATATTCAGTTACGAGGTTTTCATCCGACAGCGACACGATGTACAGACTTGGAAAGTGACATTGAAAATAATCGGTTATATGTGCACCGGACAAAGCTTGGATATATCATCATGACCCACCTCAGGTGCACCATTATCATTTGTTATCTATAAATGTATCTATAATTTTTTTCTCCATTTGATTAGACATGCCATGGCAGTCATGGAGCCATTACTACACGCACTGAGCACAAAGCTGGCCCCACACACACACACACACACACACACACACACACACACACACACACACACACACACACACACACACACACACACACACACACACACACACACACACACACACACAGCCTCGCTGCTCAGCTCCTCTCTTCCGCTTGTGTTGTCAGCTCTTCTCTGACTATGTCCTGTTTTGTGTGTGTGCGTGAATGCGTATATGAGCGCGTGTGTTAGTGTGTGTGTGAGACTATGCTTGTACGTGTGTGTGACTGAGTGTGTATGTACGTGTGTGCATGTGTGTGTGCGTGGATGCCAGATGTGTTTTGCGTCCCCTCTCCGTCCGTCCGGCACGCCGGGTCTTAATCGGAGCGTCACAGCTCTGGAGCTCCGGAGCACAGCGGGCCCTCTGTGTCGCCCCAAGAAACGCACCGTTGTGTGGGCCTGGGCATCTGCAGCCCGGGGGCGAGGGAGGAGCCGGTGGCCTTCCCTGGTGGCTTTTACAAGCTGCCTCCTTTTTGGTGATGGTTGACCTCTGAACTCTTGGAGATAGCACTACGACCTCCACACAAATACACTCATGCATGAAGGCGTACACACACAAAAGGAGATGTACACACACACACATGCAGATGGACACACGCGTGAGCATGTCACACACATGGGTACACGCACCCGCACACACACGCAAGCTCGAGCAAGGGCACGCACACACATGCACAAACTCGCACACACACCCTCGTACTCACCCATCCACACACACACGGATGGTCTCGGGGGGCAGTGTGTGGTGTGTCACTGTCTCTGGCCCCAGTGGCATGTGCTCCACTAGGCCTGGCTGGAGGCCCAACTCGCTGGCACCCTGCACCTGTGAGCCTGAGCCACCAAGAGACAGGAAACCCCAAAATAACTGCTGAGTGTCTTCATCTCGTGAGTGTGTGTGTGTGTGTGTGACAGAAAGAGAGAGATACAGAAAGCGAGTGGGTGGGGGGGAATCGATGGAGGGAGGTAGAGTGATAGAGAGGGAGAGAGAGCGAGAGAGAGAGAAAGAGAGACATTTGCACCTGGACAGTTTGGCTGTTACACTCGCTGCCTTAATATCACCAGTCAAACTCTTGGCCTGCTCATCCTGCCCATCCTACTGCTTACAGCAATTCCCCTCAACCCAAAGTGAAAAGAAAAAAAGTGTGGAAAACAATCAACAGCGCTGCCTTAGCATGCTATTAGCCTCATTGAGACACCGACATTGAAACAGTGTGTGATTAAATCATTCCACTCAGATACTGTGTGTAAGTGTGTGTGTCTGCTTTGTGTGTGTGTCTGCTTTATCAAAAGGTTATCAGACAAGTACAGACGCTAACAAACAGGTAGCTAGCCCGACCACATATGTCTCTGAGCTAGCGGGCATAGTTCATATCCTCATGGTTCAAACGCTTCGCATAGAGACACAGAGAGACAGAGAGCTACATGCAGACCCATGCAAAAATCTGTGGCCCAATACTAAAATAAGCCCCGAGAGCGTGCACCTGCACCCCAGTTGGGTCCACCTACACACAGGTGTCAGGAAGTGACACACACAAAGAGAGAAAGAGGGAGGGGGGGGGAAAACTCGAGCAGGGTGAAATCTGTCTGCTGCGGTCACCCAAAGAGCTTTCTCTAGATTTCTCTTCTCTACTCTTTGGAGGGTAAGCATGAGTGTTTGAGTAGAGATGTGAGTCGGTATGAAAGTGTGACTACTTCAGTATGTGTATGAATGTGTGTGTGTGTCTGGGTGAATTGGAGGGTGTAACTAGAATTTGTGTAGACAGCAGTGGAGGCTCCTCGGAGAAGGAAGGGGAGGACCATCCTCCTAAAACTATACTAAATATATTCACGTCACCAAACAATTGATTTAAACACAGTACCCTACAGTAGCCTCAACAGCACTCTGTAGGGTAGCACCATGGTGTAGCCGGAGGACAGCTAGTTTCCGTCCTCCTCTGGGTACATTGACTTCAATACAAAACCTAGGAGGCTCATGGTTCTCACCCGCTCCATAGACTTAAACAGTAATTATGACAACTTCCGGAAGATGTCCTCCAACCTATCAGAGCTCTTGCAGCATGAACTGACATGCTGTCCACCTAATCAAAGGACCAGAGAATTAATCTAGAACTGAAAGCATAAGCTACAGCTAGCTAGCACTGCAGTGCATAAAATGTGGAGAGTAGTTGACTCAAAAAGAGAGAAAGACAATAGTTCAACAGTTTCGAACAAATGTATTTATTCAAAAATGAAGGAGAAGAGAGTGAGAGCTGTATTTCATTTAATCTTTTTTCACTTTCACTTACTTAGCTAGCGAATGCAGCTAGCTAGTTTAGCCTACTCAAAACACCCGGATCAAGCAGAGAGGGATGCTGTGTTAGCTAGCTGGCTATGCTATCCAACACTGGAACTCTTCCAAGTCAAAGTAAGCTTTGGCTTTATTAACTTATTACCACTGGGGCTGGCTGGTGTAACTGCTAAACTGCTTGCTGACTGTACACTGTACTGCATGATTGTAGCTAGCGGGTTTACTAATGCGTTAGTTCTAGTAGCTAGTAGTTATGTGTTGCTGCCATGCAATGTTGTTGTCTTAGGTCTCTCTTTATGTAGTGTCGTGGTGTCTCTCTTGTCGTGATGTGTGTTTTGTCCTCTATTTTTTTATGTTTTCCTTTTGGTAGGCCATCATTGGAAATAGGAATTTGTTCCTAAATGACATACCTATTTAAATACAGGTTAAATAAATGAATAAATACAAAGCTACAGTGCATTCGGAAAGTATTCAGACCCCATGATTTTTCCACATTTTTCTACGTTACAGCCTTATTCTAAAATTGATTAAATTGTTTTTTCCCCGTCATCAATCTACACACAATACCCCATAATGACAAAGCAAAAACAGGTTTTTATAAATTTTTGCAAATTAATAAAAAATTAAAAACAGAAATATCACATTTACATAAGTATTCAGACCCTTTACTCAGTGCTATGTAGAAGCATCTTTGGCAGCGATTACAGTCTCGAGTCTTCTTGGGTATGACGCTACAAGCTTGGCACACCTGTATTTGGGAAGTTTCTCACATTCTTCTCTGCAGATCCTCTCAAGCTCTGTCTACTTTCAGGTCTGGGCTCTGGCTGGGCCTCTCAAGGACATTCAGAGACTTGTCCCAAAGCCACTCCTCCATTGTCTTGGCTGTGTGCTTTGGGTCATTGTCCTGTTGGAAGGTGAACCTTCGCCCCATTCTGAGGTCCTGAGCATTCCGGAGCAGGTTTTCATCAAGGATCTCTCTGTACTTTGCTACGTTCGTCTTTCCCTCAATCCTGACAAGTCTCCCAGTCACCTTACAGTGAAATGCTTACTTACAAGCCCTTAACCAACAATGAAGTTAAGAAAAATACCCCCCCAAAAACAATATATATAAAAAAATAAAAATAAAAGTAACAAATAATTAAGAGCAGCAGTAAAATAACAATAGCGAGGCTATATACAGGGGGTACAGAGTCAATGTGCGGGGGCACTGGTTAGTCGAGGTAATTGAGGTAATATATACATGTCGGTAGAGTTATTTAAGTGCTTAACGCATAGATAATAACAGAGAGTAGCAGCAGCAGCGTAAAATAGTGAAGAGGGGGTGCGGGGGGGGGGGGGGCAATGCAAATAGTCTGGGTAGCCATTTGATTACATGTTCAGTAGTCTTATGGCTTGGCGGAAGAAGCTGTTTAGAAGCCTCTTGGACCTAGACTTGGCTCTCTGGTACCACTTGCCGTGCGGTAGCAGAGAGAACAGTCGATGACTAGGGTGGCTGGAGTCTGACAATTTTTAGGGCCTTCCTCTGACACCGTCTGGTATAGAGGTCCTGGATGGCAGGAAGCTTGGCCCCAGTGATGTACTGGGCAGAAACGCACTACCCTCTGTAGTGCCTTGCGGTCGGAGGCTGAGCGGTTGCCATACCAGGCAGTGATGCAACCAGTCAGGATGCTCTCGATGGTGCAGCTGTAGAACCTTTTGAGGATCTGAGAACCCATGCCAAATCTTTTCAGTCTCTTGAGGGGGAATAGGTTTTGTCGTGCCCTCTACACGACTGTCTTGGTGTGCTTGGACCATGTTAGTTTGTTGGTGATGTGGACACCAAGGAACTTGAAGCTCTCAACCTGCTCCACTACAGCCCCGTTGATGGGAATGGGGGCGTGCTTGGCCCTCCTTTTCCTGTAGTCCACAATCATCTCCTTATATAGACAGGTGTGTGCCTTTCGAAATCATGTCCAATCAATTGAATTTACCACAGGTGGACCCCAATCAAGTTGTAAAAACATAACAAGGATGATAAATGGAAACAGGATCCACCTGAGCTCAATTTCAAGTCTCATAGTGAAGAGTCTGAATACTTATGTAAATAAGTTTTTTTTAATTTTTTTTTATCTATATATTTACAAACATTTCTAAAAACCTGTTTTCGCTTTGTCATTATGGGGTATTGTGTGTGGATTGATAAGGAAAACAATTTCTAATTTAATCCATTTTAGAATAAGGCTGTAACATAACAAAATGTAGAAAAAGTGAGTGTCTGAATACTTCCCGAATGCACTGAATGTTGACTATGACGTTAGCTAATATGGTGACAATAATGTAGGCTGTGTAGCGTTGATGATATGAAGGTTTGGCTTGGAAAGGTTTTTTCACCTGGTCACAGAGAGCTGATGTGTTGTGCACTGAAGTCCACAAGCGAAGGGAAAGGTGAGAGGAGGAGAGTGTGTAGATGTGAGAAGGAATTATACAACGCGCAAAGTGATCATACTGTTTGTATGTGGCTGCTATGAAAATGAACTGTGTCTGATCAGGGGTGTTCATTCATTCCACTGATTCTGTTGAGAAAAAAACCCGGAACAAAACGGTGATAAACATACCTGAATTTGTCCAATAGAAACTCTTGTTTGCCACTGTTGGACAAATGATTACATCCTAGATCAGCTAGATGCTGGCAAGAGTGTGCAAGGCGTTACTGAAAGTGTCACTGCCTGTCACCTTGATTACTCACATTCTTCTCTCGACCTGTGCACTTCTGTTGTAAACTTTCATTCATAGGCTAGGTTGTAGCAACCTCATGATGGGTATAGGGAAAATGTGAGTATCATGTAGTAGCCTAAACATATCGATGTTACATTGATCTCGGTGAAAGGAATATGAATGACAGTCATCCAATATTCAATAGAAATAAGGCCATGCTCATAAAAAAAACAAAAAACTTCTCCCTTAATCTAAATGGCACTGACCGCCACTGGTAGATAGGTCTGTCTCTCTCTCTCTTTAGGCACTGTCGTGTGTATCCGTGTGTATTTGCATGTTCAATCATCTGTGTGTATAATAAGGTCTGTCTGAGTTCTAAAACAGTCTGTGAATCATATACAAGAAGTCCCAGTGTTGCTCATCTGTAGAGCAGAAAAGGTGACACACACACACACACACACACACACACACACACACACACACACACACACACAACCCCCACCCATGTCCCCGTCAAACAGAGACTCAGGGATTACCAACATACTTAGAAGAAGAACCTTATTTAGTTTACAAGTGGATGGTTCACTTCAACTATTTAATTTCCTTTAACTCCATCCTCTACATTTCTTGCTCCAGCCAAAGTTCGAACTTGGAATATGATTGGAATAGGAATGATTGCTCAAAACACCTATTCACAGTGACAAAGAGCGACAGCAACAAAGTGGAATTATGTTTTTAGATTTTTCTTTACAAATGAATTAATAATGAAAAGCGCAAGTGTCTTGGGTCTATAAGTATACAACCCCTTTGTTATGGCAAGCCTAAAGAAGTACAGGAGTAAACATTTGCTTAACAAATCACATAATAAATTGCATGGACTCACTCTGTGTGCAATAATAGTGTTTAACATGATTTTTTAATGACTACCTCATCTCTGTTCCCCACACATTCAATTATCTGTAAGGTCCCTTAGTGGAGCAGTCAATTTCAAACACAGATTCAACCACAAAGACCAGGGAGGTTTCCTATGCCTCGCAAAGAAGGGCACCTGTTGGTAGATAAAATAAAATAAAGGAAGCAGATATTGAATATCCCTTTGAGCATGGCGAAGTTATTAATTACACTTTGGATGGTGTATCAATACACCCAGTCACTACAAAGATACAGGTGTCCTTGCTAACTCAGTTGCCAGAGAGGAAGGAAACCACTCAGGGATTTCACCATGAGGCCAATGGTGACTTTAAAATAGTTAGAGTTTTATGGCTGTGATACGAGAAAACTGAGAATGGATCAACAATATTGTATTTACACAATGTTTTGCAATGAATGTCTACAGTTGCCTCAACAGCACTCTATAGCGTAGCACCATGGCGTAGCCGGAGGACAGCTAGTTTCCATCCTCCTCTGGGTACATTGACTTCAATACAAAACCTAGGAGGCTCATGGTTCTCAACCACTTCCATAGACTTAAACGGTAATCATGACAACTTCTGGAGGATGTCCTCCATCCTATCAGAGCTCTTGCAGCATGAACTGACATGTTGCCCACCCAATCAAAGGATCAGATAATTAATCTAGTAGTGAAAGCATAAGCTACAGCTAGCTAGCACTGCAGTGCATAAAATGTGGTGAGTAGTTTAATCAAAGAGAGAGAAAGACAATAGTTGAACAGTTTGAAACATTCATTTCTTATAACATTTAGGAGAAGCAAGAGAGAAAGAGAGAGAACTACATTTCATTGTATTTTTTTCCCACTTTTACTTACTTAGCTTGTGATGCAGCTAGCTAGTTTAAGCTTACTCAAACACTCAGCTCAAGCAGAGAGGGATGCTATGTTAGCTAGCTGGCTATGGTTATCCAACACTGGAATGCTTCCAAGTCAAGGTAAGCTTTTGATTTTATTCATGTATTGCCACCGGGGAGCGCCAGTGTAACTGCTAAACTGCTTGCTGTACACTTTACTGCATGATTGTAACTAGTGGGTTTACTAATGCGTTAGTTCTAGTAGGTATGCTGATTATGACGTTAGCTAATATGGTGACAACAATGTAGGCTGTGTGTAGCAGTTAGCGGTTATGATATGAAGGTTTGGCAGCTTATGCGTTGTGCAATGAAGTCTACAACATGCATCCTGTTTGCAACAATGCACTAAAGCAATACTGCAAAAAATGTGGCAAAGCAATTAACTTTTTATCCTGATTTAAAAAGTGCCATGTTTGGGGCAAGTAAAATCCAACATATTACTGACTACCACTCTCCACATTTTCAAGCATAATGGTGGCTGCATCATGTTATGGGTATGCTTGTAATCGTTAAGGACCGGGGCGTTTTTCATGATAAAAACTAAACGGAATGGAGCTAAGCACAGGCAAAACACCTGGTTCAGTCTGCTTTCCACGAGACACTGGGAGATGAATTCACCTTTCAGCAGGACAATAACCTGAAAGACAAGGTCACATCTACACTGGAGTAGCTTACCATGTCACACCCTGATCTGTTTCACCTGTCCCTGTGATTTTCTCCACTCCCTCCAGGTGTCGCTTTTTCCCCCAGCGTATTTATCCCTGTGTTTCCTGTCTCAATGTGCCAGTTTGACTTGTATGCTTCCAAGTCAACCAGCGGTTTTCCCGTTCTCCTGCTTTTTGCATTTCTCCTTTTCTTGTCCTCCCGGTTTTGACCCTTGCCTGTTTCTGGACTTTGTACCCGCCTGCCTGACCATTCTGCCTGCCTTGACCACGAGCCTGTCTGCCACTCTGTACCTCCTAGACTCTGATCTGGTTTTGACCTTTTGCCTGTCCACGACCATTCTCTTGCCTACTCCTTTTGGATTTATAAACATTGTAAGACTCCAACCATCTACCTCCTGTGTCTGCATCTGGGTCTCGCCTTGTGTCATGATATACAAGAAGACAGTGAATGCTGACTTCTTCAGTTTGACTTAAATCTGCTTGAAAATCTGTGGCAAGACCTGAAAATGGTTGTCTAGCAATGATCAACAACCAATTTGACAGAGCTTGAAGAATTTTGAAAATAATATTGGGTAAATGTTGCACAATCCAGGTTGCAAAGCTCTGAGAGACCCAGAAAGACTCAGCTGTAATCGCTGACAATAGCGATTCTAACATGTACTTTGGCAAGAAAAAGTATGTCAACCCTTTGGAATTACCTGGATATCAAAGGGTTCACATACTTTTTCTTGCCACTGTATTGACTCAGGGGGTTGAATACTTACCTAATCATGATATACAGTTGAAGTCAGAAGTTTACATACACCTTAGCCAAATACATTTAAACTCAGTTTTTCACAATTCCTGACATTTAATCCAAGTACAAATTATCTCTGTCTTAGGTCAGTTAGGATCACCACTTTATTTTAAGAATGTGAAATGTCAGAATTCCCAGTGGGTCAGAAGTTCACATACACTCAATTAGTATTTGGTAGCATTGCCTTTAAATAGTTTAACTTGGGTCAAATGTTTTGGGTAGCCTTACACAAGCTTCCCACAATAAGTTGGGTGCATTTTGGCCCATTCCTCCTGACAAAGCTGGTGTAACTGAGTCAGGTTTGAAGGCCTCCTTGCTCGCACACACTTTTTCAATTCTGCCCAAACATTTTCTATAGGATTGAGGTCAGGGCTTTGTGATGGCCACTCCAATACCTTGACTTTGTTGCCCTTAAGCCATTTTGCCACAACTTTGGAAGTATGCTTGGGGTCATTGTCCATTTGCGACCAAGCTTTAACTTCCTGACTGTTGTCTTGAGATGTTGCTTCAATATATGCACATCATTTTCCTGCCTCATGATGCCATCCATTTTGTGAAGTGTACCAGTCCCTCCTGCAGCAAAGCACCCTCACAACATGATGCTGCCACCCCCGTGCTTCAGGGTTGGGATGGTGTTCTTCGGCTTACAAGCCTCCCCATTTTTCCTCCAAACTTAACAATGGTCATTATAGCCTAACAGTTCTATTTTCATTTCATCAGACCACAGGACATTTCTCCAAAAAGTACGATCTTTGTCCCCATGTGCAGTTGTAAACCGTAGTCTGGCTTTTTTCTGGCGGTTTTGGAGCAGTGGCTCCTTCCTTGCTGAGCAGCCTTTCAGGTTATGTCGATATAGGACTCATTTTACTGTGGATATAGATACTTTTGTACCTGTTTCCTCCCACATCTTCACAAGGTCCTTTGCTGTTGTTCTGGGATTGATTTGCACTTTTCGCACCAAAGTATGAACGCGTCTCCTTCCTGAGCGGTATGACAGCTGCGTGGTCCCATGGTGTTTATACTTGTGCAGTGATACAGTGAATTATAAGTGAAATAAACAATTCTGTTAACAATTGTTGGAAAAATTACTTGTTTCATGCACAAAGTAGATCTCCTAACCGAATTTCCCAAAATTTATTTTAAACAAACTATAGTTTTGGCGTGGTTGAAAAATGAGTTTTAATGACTCCAACCTAAGTGTATGTAAACTTCCGACTTCAACTGTATTAGTGTTTTATTTTTCATGAATGTTTTACAAATGTTAGATTTTTTTCTTCCACTTTGACATTACTGAGTCGATTTTGTAGATTTTTTTTTTAGATTTTTTTTTTTTTTACAGGATAATCCCACTTTGTAACACAATAAAACGGGGAAAAAGTCAAGGTGTGTGAATACTTTCTGAAGGCATAAAACCTTAATAACCAAAAGCAGTCTTACAACATGGCGGTATGATCATGTAAGAGGTCATGGCTTGGTTTCATGGAATGTAGGAAGAGTTTCATTCACTGTGGAGGTACTTCCTTAATTGAACCATTAAAGCTGCGATCCATAGAGGTGAAACTGCCACGTCTGTTTGCGATATTACAACAATGGAGACGTTACTTCAAACAACAAACACATTTTTCTCCCCCTCTAACATCATTGCACATCATTGTGCACGCGATAGACCAGCAGAGTACCGCGTTTTTATTTTACCACAATGCTGGATGTTCATTTCCTCAAAACAAAAACAATAACAATTGCGCCTAGGGGCACATTTGTTTCGCCTATCGCGGATGTCAGCTTTAACGGCCAATAGATTATTAAGGACCTCAGAGTGTTCACTCGGCGCAGACAGAGATAGTACAGGCGCATCAGTGTCAAGACAGAGCGACTATAACACTGCTTCTATTACCAGGCAACAGACTGTTGAACAGCCATCACTAGCCGTCTACCAGGTGATGCAAAACACACACACCTCACTCATAAACACACGCACATACACAAATTCACACACACTCCCACACAGCCAACGCTGCTGTCCCACGTCATAGAGACATTGAACCACTGGACACTTCCCGTTTCACACTGAGTATTTAAATACTGCATTCCCGACATACTGTAGCTCATTCAAATATTTGTACTACTGTACTTTATATTTAGTTATACTGCTTATACACATACATTTATACATATTTATTTATTTATTTATATACTGGATTCTTGACATAGCTTACTCTAATATATCTACTGCCGAACATACTAGGCTTGGGCGGTATTCTGTATATTGGGAAATAGCCACGGGATGGTTTTCAATACTGTTGAAAATATTTATTTGAAGTTTTTCAATACATTTTATACATTTCATATTTGTAGCTATTTTTTAAAGTAAATACCTGCAGTCAACTTATGCAATACGTTAGGAGATAAAGATCACATACTTCATTTTTATCTGTCACATTATTTTGCATTTATGAAGCTTACTTAGTTCCCCAGCACAGTTGATCCAGTCACGTGTTTGTTTGTAAATAGCACAACAGTAGAAAGCAGGAGCAGGTGAGACCAGCTGTGTATTGACAGCGGTCACGTTTTATATTGAAAGTCAACTGTGTTTTTTGTTGTTGCTTCAATAGAGTGAAAGGGATGTGCAACTACAGTTTTCCTTCACAGAAAATACATCAGTGCAACACATTCAACATAAAATAGCTTCATTTTAATCAGATGACAACAGAAGTTCAACTATATTTGGCTGGCAGCCACACAAGTAAATGAGCTTACAATGAAAAAGGCAAGGTATTTTTTGCATTACTATGTATGGCCATCCTATTTCTAATGTTTAGGGCTGTAATAGAAAGCCAGCTACATTTCCTTCATGTTTTGCTTAAAGTTAATCTTGCATTTTAAAAGAAGCACACAATTAGTCTGATAACGAGCATAAATTACAATTGGAAGCATTTTAGATCTGTTTTTACAAAACAAGATATTTTTTTATGCGTTTTATCTTTTTTTCCTGCGTGAAAAAAGTATGCATCTGATATGCAACTCTATTCTCAGTCATGTGAAATCCATAGATTAGGGCCTAATTCATTTATTTCAATTGTCCCATCGCTGCAACTTCCGTACGGACTCGGGAGAGGTGAAGGTCGAGAGCCGTGCATCCTCCGAAACACAACTCAGCCAAGCTGCACTGCTTCTTGACACAATGCCCGCTTAACCCGGAAGCCAGCCGCACCAATGTGTCGGAGGAAACATGTGCACCTGGCGACCGTGTCAGCGTGCATTGCGCCCGCCCCGCCACAGGAGTCGCTAGTGCGCTGCCACTCAAACCTTTCCCTAACCCGGACGATGCTGGGCCAAATGTGCGCCGCCCCATGGGTCTCCCGGTCGTGGCCGGCTGCGACAGAGCCTGGACACGAACCAGGTTCTCTAGTGGCACAGCTAGCCCTCAATGCAGTGTCTTAGACCACTGCACCACTCAGGAGACCCTGTGTGCTTTTTTAAAAACATTATACGGCATTGTAAGGAGCCCGTAACATATGCATTTCGCTGCACCCACTACAACATCTGCTGAACTGTGTACTCGACCAATAAACGTTGATTTGATTTTGTTTAGCTGAAAACCAGGGATGCTCTCACACATAAGCCTGAGTGTACAAAACATAATGAATACCTGCTCTTTCCATGACATAGACTGACCAGGTGAAAGCTATAATCCCTTATTGATGTGACTTGTTAAATCCACTTCAATCAGTGAAGGGGAGGAGACAGGTTAAAGACAGATTTAAGCCTTCGAGACAATTGAGACATGGATTGTGTATGTGTGCCATTCAGAGGGTGAATGGGCAAGGCAAAAAAATGTAAGTGCCTTTGAACGGGGTATGGAAGTAGGGAGCAGGTGCTAGGCACACCGGTTTGTGTCAAGAACTGCAACACTGCTGGGTTTTTCCCGCTCAACAGCATCCAGTGCGTATCGAGAATGGTCCACCACGCAAAGGACATCCAGCCAACTTGACACAACTTTGGAAAGCAATGGAGTTAACATGGGCCAGCATCTCTCTTAATGGAAGATAGCCCTAAAGGGTGAGGTGGTCACATTGAGTGGATGGAATGAAATCCTGAAGCGGTTTTGTTGAGAGGTTAAGTTTGTTGGTATCTATTGCCATCTTGTGGATTTCTATCAGTACTTCAGCCTCGCATACAAAGAGGTCTCACGGCATCATGCACCAATATAATAATAAAATAACCTTGATACGGGCTATATTGAATTGCAACACTTCAATTTAAATGATTTTTTTTTTTTTTATCATTGTATACAATAGCGTTCATACAGATTGCTAAATACTTTTGAAATGATTTAGCCAATTAGCCAAATTAACACAATGCTAAGCAAGTTCAGAAAACCTTTAGGGAGTGGAAACATTTTTTTAACCCATACCTATTGCTGATTGTTTATAGAAAGTCAAGATTGTCCAAACAAGTCTCCTAACTTGGCCATAAAGAGACTATATGAAGCAGGAAAATTCAAATGCGTGATTTCCACCTTGATAGCGACAAACTCAGATCTGCGAAAAACCCACCTTGTATTCCATCCACCTTGTATTCCATTCTCTCTCTCCCTCTCGCTCTCTCTCTTTCTCTCTCTTTCTCTCTTTCTCTCTCTCTCTCTTTTCACAGCTCGTCTTTGTCATCGTCTGCTTCAGCTCCGATGGGACAGTTCACCCCGGTCCCCTTCAGACAGCAGTAGCCCTTGGGAACCTTCTTCAGGTACTGCTGGAGGTAGTCTTCCGCGTAGAAGAACTCCTGGCCCTCTAGAATCTCTGTGGTGATGGATCCATAGCCCTTCTCAGATAACACCTGAAATGGACACAAGATCAAAATACAAGAAATGTATCATGAATGGAGCCAGGAGATTTCCTTCCTGACCATGTGACCTGACCAGGAAAAATTCTAGATTCCGGTTTTTGAGGAATTAGTCAGGTTACATGGTCAGGAATTGTCCTAATCATAACAACAGCTACAAACCGACTTCAAGGTTTTGTTTACTCGTCAGAAAATGTAAGAAAATAATCTGAAATGGTGCAAAACTGCTCATTTTCGTTTTCCATTGCACAACATTTTGAAATGTTTTGCTACGATATGCCCAGAACATGAACCAAGGGCACTTTTTCAAAGATAATGGATCTGCTCTCTGACTTATAAAGCAGCGTGATTGATTGATTGACACATGAAACAGACTCTGTTTCTCTATAGCGTTGGCTCTGTTCCTTGCGCTCTGGGACAAAGCATGAAAGAGTTGCTGGTTGCTTTGTGCTCTCCATAAGTGTTGCAACATGGTGTAAGCACCTCGAGAGCAGGATTCAAACACACTACCTGCTGAGGGATTACTCCTTTGCAGCAAAACACACGGCTTCCTTCCACCACAAAATACATTTAAAGATTAGCACTCTGGAGACCCTAACAAACAATAATTCTAAGGTGTGCTGGATTGTTCACCGACACAAGGGATCACTTCATCCTTCCTTGATTCTTTGCATCCTCGTTTTCTTGGCCTCGTTCTCAAAATACATTGGAAAGTCCGAGAAGACATTGTACTGCTACAGAGCAGTATTCGTCCCTTATTTGTCAGGGAGAAAGAATAAAACCGCAACATGCAGTACCAGTCTTCAGCCACAAGGCAGCAGTGAAGAATTTAGAGTGGAATTGTGCTGGAGGTGATGCCGAGGTGGTTCTCTCTCTATATCAAAGCACTGACTGCCCCAGAAAACAGGCTGATTTTGATGGAGTGGTTAAGGTTAGTATTTGGGGAGGTAAGTTGATCCTAGATCTGTAGCCCAAGGATAATTTCGAACTAGAGCACATTCAAAACAGGATTCAAGAGCATTGGTCCTCACTGGCCAATACGGTTTCAGATTAGATATTTCTGACTGACATCACATCAAAATCAAACGCCACATTTGGAGAAGTTGAGGGTCAAAAAGCATTACACTTATATCAAATGTAGGATATGCCTATGGCAAATGCACTGTTATAATATACACATTCCCCAACGAAAGCTGCAAAGGGATTGCCCACCGTTTGCATATTTTACAATGGAGGGCAGCTTTTCCGGAGTATAAATAGTCCTACTACCCACTCATTAAAGACAGAAAGCCCCAGGGCATCAGATACATTAGAGGTTCGCTTTTATATGAGAGGAATACAATGTCCAAGCAATGGCCTTATAACAGAGAAGGAATAGGCTACACTCTTAAGCCTGACTCCAATGCAAGTCACAATACGGCAGCCATTTTGAGCCCATAAATCAGAATGCATGTAGTCACGTCGTGTCAAAACGCCGTAGTAGATCAGCAATGCTCAATGCGGCTGGAGAATCAGCTAGCGCTAGTGTTAGCAATGGGTCTGACTGAATAGTCTTTGAGTGCAGGGCACCTTAGCGCTACACTAGCCCCAGTGAGTCCTGCATTGCGAGCTAGCTCAGTCAGCCCATCTTCACGCCTGTCGGAAAGGCTTGGCTGTCAAAGGCGCTATGGCCGAGCGAGCGCGTCTCTCTCCCGTGTGACTACGGGAGGACGGCGGAGAGCGAGCTTCACCGTCGCTCCAGTCAAGCGAGAACGCAAGAGACCCCCCCCACCCCCACCCCACCGCTAGAGAGAGACACAAATAAAAGGTGACACACCGAGTAAGAAAAAGAAAAGGTTCACTCTCTATTTCTCTACTGTATTCTCTCTATTTCTACTTCGGAAGGCCCACGCTGTAGAGAGCGAAAGAGAGCAAAAGAGACAAAAAGAGCGAGAAAGACAGAGAGAGTGACAGAAAGAGAGACAGAAAGAGAGAGTGACAC
Organism: Salmo trutta; assembly: GCF_901001165.1. Classification (NCBI taxonomy): domain Eukaryota; kingdom Metazoa; phylum Chordata; class Actinopteri; order Salmoniformes; family Salmonidae; genus Salmo; species Salmo trutta. The sequence continues at coordinate 41,903,645 of NC_042981.1, read as the reverse complement.
ACACAAACACATTGAGTCATCAGTAGGACATTATTTGAGGAGTTTTGCCCTCACCATGGACATTGTCATTTATGCAATCTTTTAAAAAACATGGTTGACGGTTCTGTCAAAAGCAAGCTAAAGGATTGTTCCTTTTTTCCCCCAGTCCTCTTCTGGGTAATGCTTCACAGATAAATGACATACCATAATATCTAAATCAGAGCACACAGCATCCATAATAATGTTACTACAATAAAAATACGTTACTCAATCAAATAAAGGTTGCTCGAAAGAAATACACCTATATTCTCATCTTCACACAATGCACTCTACAATATCTTGTAAAAAATGTATTGAAAAGCAATACCTCATTGTGATATAATATTATAATATGATGCACCTGACATGTTAGAGATGCCCTATGTCTTTGATCATCAACTACATTCCGCCGCGGGACAATTTTTTCTGGAGCAGATGGTCATCATTTGTAGACTGCAAAAAGCCCAAAAAGATACAGTGCCTTCGGAAAGTAGTGACACATTTTTGCTAATTTATAAAAACTACTCAAATATCAGAATTACATAAGTATTCAGACACTTTGCTCAGTACTTTGTTGAAGTACCTTCTTAGGTATGACGCTACAAGCTTGGCACACCTGTATTTGGGGAGTTTATCCCATTCTTCTCTGCAGATCCTCTCAAGCTCTGTCAGGTTGGATGGAGAGTGTCGCTGCACAGCTATTAACAGGTCTCTCCAGAGATGTTTGATCAGGTTCATGTCCGGGCTCTGGCTGGGCCACTCAAGGACATTCAGAGACTTGTCCTGAAGCCACTCCTGCATTGTCTTGGCTGTGTGCTTAGGGTCGTTTTCTTGTTGGAAGGTCCTGAGTGCTCTGGAGCAGGTTTTCATCAAGGATCTCTCTGTACTTTGCTCCGTTCATCTTCGCCTCGATCCTGACTAGTCTCCCAGTCCCTGCTACTGAAAAACATCACCACAGCATGATGCTGCCACCACCATGCTTCACCGTAGGGATGATGACAGGTTTCCTCCAGACGAGACGCTTGGTATTCTGATGAAACCAAGTTCAATCTTGGTTTCAACAGACCAGAGAATCTTGTTTCTCATGGTCTGAGAGTGTTTTGGTGCCTATTGGCAAACTCCAAGCGGGCTGTCATGTGCCTTTTACTGAGGAGTGACTTCCGTCTGGCCACTCTACCATAAACGCCTGATTGGTGGAGTGCTGCAGAGATGGTTGTCCTTTGGCAAGGTACTCTCATCTCCACAGAGGAACTCTAGAGCTCTGTCAGAGTGACCATCGCCAAGGCCCTTCTCCCCCGATTGATCAGTTTGAACGGGCGGCCAACTCTAGTCTTGGTGGTTACAAACTTTTCCATTTAAGGATGATGGAGGCCACTGTGTTCTTTTGGATCTTCAATGCTGCTAAAATCTTTTGGTACCCTTCCCCAGATCTGTGCCTTGAACACATTCCTGTCTCGGAGCTCTACGGGCAATTCCTTCGACCTCATGGCTTGGTTTTTGCTCTGACATGCACTGTCAACTGTGGGTCCTTTATATAGACAGGTGTGTGCCTTTCCAAATCATATCCAATCAATTGAATTTACCACAGGTGGACTCCAATCAAGTTGTAGAAACATCTCAAGGATGATCAATGGAAACGGCATGCACCTGACCTCAATTTCGAGTCTCATACTTATGTAAATAAGGTATTTCAGTTTTTTGTATTTTCATTATCGGGTGTTGTGTGAAGATTGCTGAAAAAAATAACATAACAAAATGTGGAAAAAGCTAAGGGGTCTGAATACTTTCCGAAAGCACTGTATAACATTTGACTAAAACATAATCATTTCAAACCTTGCTTGCATTTGTATACGGTCACATATATCTCTCTATTATGCGTGTGAATACTTTGGAACAGATTTCCAAAATTAAAATTACATGGAGCTGATTTGTTGCTGTTTTTACAGTTTTTTTTGTCCAACAATAAAATATTTAAATAAAATATATATATATATATATATATATATATATATATATATATATATATATATATTTTTTGCTCTGAAAACTTCTGGGCCAATAAAATCCTGCGGGCCGCCAGATGGGGAATCCTTCCCTATGTAGAGGATCAACAGCAAAATAATAGCTGGAAGGGAAGGGAGAGGTTCGACACAATTGTTATCCAGATAGACAAAGAGAGCAACCATGACAGCGCACCAAATGACCTGAGTGAGGGGGGGAGATTGAAAGAGGGTGACGAAGAGGAGAGGGGCATGGAGATGGATAGGCAGGGAGAGGTAACGGCAAATAAGAGAGGAATAGGGGAGCCCCCTGCTCTTCACTCTTTTTCTGGGAAAAAAGGAGGACAGAGAAACGGAGTAGAGAGAAGAAACTTTAGAGGCCTGACTATTAATGTTTTCTCCTGACAGGTTTGGGACAGCGACAGAGCCAAGAACACTTTTGAGTGTGTGCATGTTTGTGTATCCCTACTCTCCAATGTACCTCTAGTGATACCCCCCCCCCCCCACACACACACACACACCCTTCTCCTCACATATATCGAGGAACGGAGTGTGTCGGTGCATGAGCGAAATAAAAAGGAAAGCTGCGTCGTGACAAAATGGCTCCAAAAAGGAAATCCGACAAGAGGAGAAAACCGATTATGGACTTTGTTATTTATGGGAACAGTGAACTGACAGCGCACATCATATACAGTACCAGTCAAAAGTTTGGACACACCTACTCATTCAAGGGTTTTTCTTTATTGTAACTATTTTCTACATTGTAGAATAATAGTGAAGACATCAAAACGATGAAAAAACACATATGGAATCATGTAGTAACCAAAAAAGTGTTAAACAAAGATTCTTCAAAGTAGGCACCCTTTGCCTTGATGACAGCTTTGCACACTCTCCAGCTTCACCTGGAATGCTTTTCCTACAGTCTTGAAGGTGTTGCTGAGTACATGTTGGCCTTCACTCTGCGATCCAACTCATCCCAAACCATCTCAATTGGGTTGAGGTCAGATGATTGTGGAGGCCAGGTCGTCTGATGCAGCACTCCATCACTCTCCTTCTTGGTCAAATAGCCCTTACACAGCCGGGAGGTGTGTTGGGTCATTGTCCTGCTGAAAAACAAATGATAGTCCCACTAAGTGTAAACCAGATGGGATGGCGTATTGCTGCAGAATGCTGTGGTAGCCATGCTGGTTAAGCGTGCCTTGAATTCTAAATAAATCACAGACAGTGTCACCAGCAAAGCACCCCCACACCTCCTCCATGCTTCACGGTGGGAACTACACATGCGGAGATCATCCGTTCACCTACTCTGTGTCTCACAAAGACACGGCGGTTGGAACCAAAAAACTCAAATTTGGACACAAGTCAAATGTCCATTGCTTGTGTTTCTTGGCCCAAGCAAGTCTCTTCTTATTGGTGTCCTTTAGTAGTGGTTTCTTTGCAGCAATTCGACAATGAAAAAGGCCTGATTCACACAGTCTCCTCTGAACAGTTGATGTTGAGATGCGTTTGTTACTTGAACTCTGAAGCATTTATTTGGGCTGCAGTTAACTCTAATGAACGTATCTTCTGCAGCAGAGGTAACTCTGGGTCTTCCTTTCTTGTGGCGGTCCTCATGAGAACCAGTTTCATAATAGCGCTTTATAATTTTCCAGATTGACTGACCTCCATGTCTTAAAGTAATGATGGACTGTCGTTTCTCTTTGCTCATTTGAGCTGTTCTTAATATGGACTTGGTCTTTTACCAAATAGGGCTATCTTCTGTATACCAACCCTACCTTGTCACAACACAACTGATTGGCTCAAATGCGTTAAGAAGGAAAGAAATTCCACAAATGAACTTTTAACAAGGCACGCCTGTTAATTGAAATGCATTCCAGGTGACTACCTGATGAAGCCTGTTGAGAGAATGCCAAGAGTGTGCCAAGCTGTCATCAAGGCAAAGGGTGGCTACTTTGAAGAATCTCAAATATAAAACATATTTTGATTTGTTTAACACTTTTTTGGTTACTACATGATTCCATATGTGTTATTTCATAGTTTTGATGTCTTCACTATTATTCTACAATGTGGGAAATAGTCAAAATAAAGAAAAACCCTGGAATGAGTAGGTGTGTCCAAACTTTTGACTGGTACTATATGTAAAGTACATTTGCCGTGTGAGTGGGTGCTCAGTTCTGTGTATCCTCTGTGAGAGTGTGAGTGTGCATGCTCATTTCTGTGTGTGTGAGTATGTGTGAGTGCGCATCTGTGCACGTAGGATGAAGAGCGTGTGCACGCTTCTCCGCTCATCCCACTCACAGACCGGGTCAGGCATCCATTTTAGGTTGCCTCTCTAATCTGCAGCCAGAGTGCGGTCCTACATTTTGTTAGGGAGGCAGCGAGACACCAGCAAGCGTGGTTGTGCTTTTTCACAGCCACAGCACTCCAGCTGCACGCTGCGATATCACGCAGCTCACCTATGAACACTCCTTTAATTTCTACTTATGCATGACTTTCGAAATACTTATCCTGTATATGTACATATGAATGCACGCAAGTATATGCATGTGTTACCTGCATGGGTTTTGCATGTTCAATAGTGAACGGTAGGGGATTTTAGTAGCATTCAGAGCCTTTTTCATTGTGGCGGTTATAAACTAGAGGGTGGATAAGTAGGACTAAGATGCGTGTGTGTGTGTGAGATGAAATACAGACTATGGGGATAATAGATATAGATATATATATATATATATATATATATATATATATTATATATCACTGATAGTTCAATTCAAGAGTATGCTGAAACACAACGTGGTGCAAGGACATACAGTTGAAGTTGGAAGTTTACATACACTTGAGACAAATACATTTAAACTCAGTTTTTCACAATTCCTGACATTTAATCCAAGTAAAAATTACCTGTTTTAGGTCAGTTAGGATCACCACTTTATTTTAAGAATGTGAAATGTCAGAATAATAGTAAAGAGAATTAATTATTTCAGCTTTTTATTTTTTTCATCACATTCCCAGTGGGTCAGAAGTTTACATACACTCAATTAGTATTTAGTAGCATTGCCTTTAAATTGTTTAACTTGGGTCAAACGTTCTGGGTAGCCTTCCACAACCTTCCCACAACAAATTGAGTGAATTTTGGCCCATTCCTCCTGACAGAACTTTGTTGTCCTTAAGCCATTTTGCCACACATTTGGAAGTATGCTTGGGGTCATTGTCCATTTGGAAGACCCATTTGCGACCAAGCCTTAACTTCCTGACTGATGTCTTGGGATGTTGCTTCAATATATCCACATAATTTTCCTTCCTCATGACGCTATCTATTTTGTGAAGTGCACCAGTCCCTCCTGCAGCAAAGTACCCCCACAACATGATGCTGCCACCCCAGTGCTTCACGGTTAGGATGGTGTTCTACAGCTTGCAAGCCTCCCTCCTCCAAACATAACAATGGTCATTATGACCAAACAGTTCTATTTTCATTTCATCAGACCAGAGGACATTTCTCCAAAAAGTACCATCTTTGTCCCCATGTGCAGTTTCAAACCGTAGGACTCGTTTTACTGTGGATGTAGATACTTTTGTACCTGTTTCCTCCAGAATCATCTCGTTCATCTCTAGGAGACGGAAAGCGTCTCCTTCCTGAGCGGTATGACGGCTGCGTGGTCCCATGGTGTTTATACTTGCATACTATTGTTTGTACAGATGAATGTGCTACCTTCAGGCATTTGGAAATTGCTCCCAAGGGTGAACCAGACTTGTGGAGGTCTACAATTTTTTTTTCTGAGGTCTTGGCTGATTTCTTTTGATTTCCCCATGATGTTAAGCAAAGAGGCACTGAGTTTGAACGTAGACCTTGAAATACATCCACAGGTACACCTCCAATTGACTCAAATGATGTCAATTAGCCTATCAGCAGCTTCTAAAGCCATGACATAATTTTCTGGAATTTTCCAAGCTTTTTAAAGGCACAGTCAACATACCCACTGGAATTGTGATACAGTGAATTATAAAGTAGATGTCCTAACTGTAGAAAAAGTAGATGTCCTAACTGACTTGCCAAAACTATAGTTTGTTAACAAGAAATTTGTGGAGTGGTTGAAAAACGAGTTTTAATGACTCCAACCTAAGTGTATGTAAACTCCCGACTTCAACTGTATGTAGACACATACATGGACACACACAGACAGGCACATAGTCAGAGACCACACATAGGGAAAGACAGGAGTTTTATGGACCAAACCAAGGTGACGAATTGGATAAGGCATTCCTTAGTGACTGTAAAAGAGCACAATCATTTTTTTCCCCACATAACTCAAACGGAAGGAGTTTGCATTTTGGCGCACTATTAGAGCCCCGAAAAGAGCTGTAGTTCTGCCCCCACTGAAGAACGCCTGGGTTCCCCCCCCCCACAGCTCTTTAAGCCAGGCTCTCTTATCAGAGGGCACACTTGCTTCACCAAGGCTCCAATCACATATGCAGGCACACGCACGCACACACACACAAAGGTGCACACACGCATAGGCGCACACACGCGCACACACACTCACTCAATGCACTCTGGCTGGCTTGTTAAAAACCATTGTTCTACACACAGAACGGAACGCGGTCACACCCTCCCCCAACTTCCTACAAACCCCCTAGCCCACCTCATCCCATTCCCCCGCCGCCACGCTTCTCCCCCTAATCAAACCCTCCCATCCCTCCTTTCTTCCCCCTAGCTCAGGAGAGACAGTGCAGGAGAGAGAGAGACGAAGAAAGAGAAAATATGAAAAGGAAGAGAGAGAGAGAGAGGAGAGGGAGAGAGAAGGAGAGGAGAGAGATGGAGAAATAGAGAGAAGATGGAGCGAGAGAGACATGTTGAGGGAGAGGGAAAGACAGGAGAGAGAGAGGGAGAGATATGGAGACAGAGAGAGAGAGATAGAGAGAGACAGAGAGTGTGTGTGTGTGTGTGTGTGGGGGTTATGGTGCTCCTTAGCACAGCAGCGCTGCTCCAGAAGTCTTTGATGTTCCGCACATTTCAAATTTCATTATCGTGAATTCTCCACCTCCTCTCCTCATCCCCCTCTCCTCTCCTCCATGCCCTCCCCTCTTCTCACGCTTAAACAAGCTTTTCTGCCTCTCTATTTTTTGTTTGTTGCTCTAAATACGCACACTATCTTTTTTGTGCCGCTCTACCGAAGTTAAGAAACTGAAAGCCCTGCAAAAGGAAGAAGCCTTGTAAGGGTTAATTATTCATTGGGCTGTGTGTACGTGCGTCTGTGTGTGTGGCAGAATCTTGGGCAGCCTCTAGTACCTATTGCCAAGCCAACCACATCTCTCCAAGGATGAGGATGTGCTTTTAGGGGGGCACACACACATACACACACGGGCACTGTACACACACACACACACACACACACACACACACACACACACACACACACACACACACACACCGTAATGAGATGGCAGAGCAATAGTAATTTCACATTACATCAGCTATTATGCAACGGACAGATTCTTTGAAATCCATCAGATGTGCTTGGCGCTGTACGAATGAGGACTTGAGTTATATAGAAAAGACTAACCATTTAAGTTATCATAGAGAGACGGAAGTCCTTCTATGGCTGGGTTCTATTCATTAAGGTACTCAACGAAAAACATCTCTCAATGACAATGACTGGGGTTAACAGTTAGCTTCTAAAGCCCTGACCTTTTGTACTGGAGGCCAGTTTGTGAAACAAGCCATCTCACCTATTCACCCCATCTTAGATTGACACCCTGCGTCTCTCTCTCTCTCTCTCTCTCTCTCTCTCTCAATCCAAACCGACTCTGAGATGCACATGTATTCCCTCCTCCATCCCATCCTAAATGGGATTCATAGGAAATGATGGGAATGAGATCGCCATGGTAACTGATCGCTCCCAGGGTCAGTGGTCATGGACGGGTGGGCTGTCAGGTTGCTGTGACAGCCACCCCCCCACCCCCCCAGCCTTGGCCTTGGGCAGGGGTCAAATGTCAGGCAGGGGTGGCAGCTGGGACCAAAGAGAGGGGACGAGGGGAGCTAGGAGGGGGACGCAATCAGATCACAGAGCCGAGACTGAAGGGCTGTCAAAAGGTTGCTGAGCCCCCCCCCCCACACACACACAAACTGATTCAGAAGGGTTAGGTTAAATACGGAAGACAAATTGAATGCATTCACTTGTGCAACTGACTAGGTATCCCCTTTCCTTTCCCAAATCGTAACGAAACACACACACATGAACCGCACACCCCAGGAAAAACCACACACACACATATCATGACCCCCCCAGAACCCAAGGGACGAGGGGGGTGGAGGGCTAGGTCCGTCTATCCGTCCAGACTGTCACAGAAGGACAGTAGGACATGCCCTGTCACCTCTGTAACCTCAGTGTCAGCCAAGAGCCCAGTGACCTGACTCAACAGAAAACAAGAGGGACAACAGAGTCCTGCTCAGTCACAAACCCTGCTGAGGCCTCTGCTGTGTCAAGCATTTCACTGTCTCCTCAGTGCAACTGATGCGGAGAGGCCCAAAATGGCACCTCGGTAGACTAAAGGGTCAGACACAATTAGAAATCTGACTGCCGATAGGTACTTACCACCTCTGCCCAGAGTGTTGGAAGTTAACTTTTTGTTGTTCACGTAGAACAAACAGTTCTACCTCCAATTTGCTTTGTTTAAATACTCCAGGCCACAAGGTGGCTGTGGCTTGTTGACTTGTGCCTGTGGCTATTAAGCTAATTAGCAGCTGTTCTAACATTGTTGCTAGCTAGCTAGAATATGTAGTAAGCCCTTGTTGATACTAACCAGATGGCCTCAACTAGATAACTAGCATCATTATAATTAAATCACAATGGATTTGTTTTTGAATTAGGCTGCCTGTTAACTGTAGAGAGTCGGTGGAGTACCTAGCTACATTGTGCTAAATGGCGATGCTAACCATTTAGCTAATGTTAGCTAGCAAGCAGGAAGGGATAATGCTAAGTGGGAATCCTTGAAATTGAAAATGGTTAATGTAAGGGTTAAGGTTAGGTAAGGGTTATTTTTCAGTTTAAGGTTCAGGATAGGGATGTCCCAAGGATCCCGGATAGCACTAACCATGGAATAATGGAGAGTGAATTACATTACTTCATCAAAATCTTGATATATCACCAGCTTGGTAAAGCATTTAGTGTTGTGTGCATTGTGCTGCACTTATCACCCCATTTGTTTCTTATGAAGTGTTTGCGACTGCCTGGTGCACAATATCAAACTGAACATAACAAAAAAAATCCTTCAAGCACAAAAATCCTTAGCTAGATGTAAGATGTAAAGACGTATTATAAGGCTTTATTGTTTTAGTTAAAACAATTCTTGTGAAAGCCTTCCCTGTGGCTCAGTTGGTAGAGCATGATGTTTGCAACGCCAGCATGGTGTGTGCAACCCCAGGGTTGTGAGTTCGATTCCCACGGGGGGCCAATACAACAAAAATATATATATATATTAAATAAAAATACAAATAATGTATGAAATGTATGCATTCACTACTGTAAGTCGCTCTGGATAAGAGCGTCTGCTAAATGACTAAAATGTAAATGAAATAGGGCTTGGATAACACCGGCAAAAGTGCCCTCTTTTTTTCCTTTTTCTTGTCACTTCTGTCGGCTTTCCCATGTGGAGTTTTGTGTTCTCTGATTGGCTCAAAGTCAAGTTCTCGACCACTGACGAGCATTGCGAACGGCCTCCTACGGTGCTACAGTAAGTACCTGTCGGCAGTAAGATTTCTCGGTGCGTCTGTACCATAACATGGCTACTTTGGTGATGACTGCAAGTGGTTCTATGATATTGAAGGGTTATCATTTGCTAGCAATGAATCATGACTTGCTGGAGACAAGTGAACCTGAGGAGCAAAAAGTATTCCGTGTTTTTACACAGCGGCACTTTTACACAGCGGCACACTAATAATGACGTGATGTCAACGTAAGGCAGACATTTAGGTTTGTTTAAACTAGTATTTCCCAAACTCGTTCCTGGAGACCCTGGTTTTTGCGCTAGCACTACACAACTGGTTCAAATAATCAAAGCTTGATGATGAGTTCATTATTATTCATTATTATTCTTCTTATTATTATTATTCTCTACTGACCATCCTACCGATCCTCGACTTCGGCGATGTCATTTACAAAATAGCCTCCAATACCCTACTCAATAAATTGGATGTAGTCTATCACAGTGCCATCCGTTTTGTCACCAAAGTCCCATATACTACCCACCACTGCGACCTGTACGCTCTCGTTGGCTGGCCCTCGCTTCATACTCGTCGCCAATCCCACTGGCTCCAGGTCATCTACAAGACCCTGCTAGGTAAAGTTCCCCCTTATCTCAGCTCACTGGTCACCATAGCAGCACCCACCTGTAGCACACGCTCCAGCAGGTATAGCTCACTGGTCACCCCCAAAGCCAATTCCTCCTTTGGCTGCCTCTCCTTCCAGTTCTCTGCTGCCAATGACTGGAACGAACTACAAAAATCTCTAAAACTGGAAACACTTATCTCCCTCACTAGCTTTAAGCACCAGCTGTCAGAGCAGCTCACAGATTACTGCACCTGTACATAGCCCATCTATAATTTAGCCCAAACAACTACCTCTTCCCCTACTGTATTTATTTATTTATTTTGCTCCTTTACACCCCATTATTTCTATTTCTACTTTGCACTTTCTTCCACTGCAAATCTACCATTCCAGTGTTTTACTTGCTATATTGTATTTACTTCGCCACCATGGCCATTTTTGCCTTTACCTCCCTTATCTCACCTCATTTGCTCACTTTGTATATAGACTTATTTTTCTACTATATTATTGACTGTATGTTTGTTTTACTCCATGTGTAACTCTGTGTTGTTGTATGTGTCAAATTGCTTGCTTTATCTTGGCCAGGTCGCAACTAACTGTAAATGAGAACTTGTTCTCAACTTGCCTACCTGGTTAAATAAAGGTGAAATAAAAATACATAAATAAATTCGTATTAATATGTAGTGCTAGGCCAAAAAACAAAACTGTTATCCTAGTGTAAGAGGCGAAGTGTTAGAAGTGTAGTGTTAGATGGTGTATGTGAGTACACTGACAAAACATTAGGAACACCTACTCTATCCATGACATAGACTAACCAGGTGAAAGCTATGATACCTTATTGATGTCACCTGTTAAATCCACTTCAATCAGTGTAGATGAAGGGAAGGAGATAGGTTAAAGAAGGATTTTTAAGCCTTGTGACATTAATACATGGATTGTGTGTGTGTGCCATTCAGAGGGTGAATGGGCAAGACTAAAGATGTAAGTGCCTTTGAACGGGTTTTGGAAGTAGGTGCCAGGAGACTAGTTGACTCAAAGAGAGAGAAAGACGGTAGTTGAACAGTTTTGAACAAATTGATTTCTTCAAAAATGAAGAAGAAGCAAGAGAGAGAGAATTTTATTTTTTACTTTCACTTACTTAGCTAGCAAATGCAACTAGCTAGTTTAGCCTACTCAAACACCCAGATCAAACAGAGGGATGCTATGTTAGCTAGCTGGCTATGACTATCCAACACTGGAACTCTTCCAAGTCAAGATGAGCTTTTGGTTTTACACCTTTATTGTCACCGGGGCCCGTAGATGTAACTGCTAAACTGCTTACTGACTGTACACACTTTACTGCATGATTGTAGCGGGTTTACTAACGCGTTAGTTCTATTAGCTACAGTATGTTGATTATGACATTACTTTAGCTAATATGGTGACAACAATGTAGGCTGTGTGTAGCGGTCAGCGGTTATGATATGGTTTGGCTTGGAAAGGTTTTTTCACCTGGTGACAGACAGCTGTTATGCAGAGGCCTAGATGCTCCAAGGAATACAATGTGCTGCTATGAAAGTGAAATGTGTTTACGTGTGATCAGGGGTGTATCCGTTCCACTGATTCTGTTGAAAAATGTTTGTTAAACTCTTGCAAACGGAATGAAACGGGGATAAACATACCTGCATTTGTCCAATAGAAACTCTCGTTTGCAAATTGTTGGACTAATGATCACACCCTAGATCACCTAGATGCAGGAAAGAGTGTGCAAGGCGGTATTAAATGTGTCAGTCAGTCACCCCAAAAAATGATCTTGACTTGTGTGTACCTACGTTGTAAACTTTCATCCATAGGCTAGGTTGTAGCAACCTCATGGTGTGTATAGGGAATATTTGAGTATCATGTAGTAGCCTAAACCTATCGATGTTACATTGAACTGGGTGAATTGAATATGAATGACAGTCATCCAATATGCTGTAATAAGGCCATGCTCATAAAAAAAAAAAAAAAAATCGTCCTCCCTCATCTTAAACGGCACCGACCGCCACTGGTGTGTGCGCGCGTGCATGCGTCTATGTGTGTGTGAGTGCACACGGGCGTGTGTGTGTTTGTTAGTGTAGTTAGCGTAGGGTTAGAAGGTTTTCAGTACCTCTTGGTAGGCTTGTCTGGTGTTGAGAGCCAGCTCCTGTTGAGAGGGACTGGAGGTGTAAATAGCTGAACGGTACTGGGTTCCATGGTCTGCCTGCTGCTTCATTCCTGAAAACACAACAGACGAGACAGACAGTGCAGGTAATTATAGTAGAAGTGCTAACAAATATTGTGATATACACATCATATTTTTGCCATGAAGGAGCAGACTTGATTGTTCAAGATTTTAGCATACATTTTCTACATCGCCTAGCTAAATTTCCATATTGTATGAAAGATGATTCAAATTGTAAGTCAACATTTCAACTGAACAGGAATTGCATTTGTCATTGAGTTACCAATTTAAACATCTCCATACATCTATTTCTATAAAAGTGCAGCTCTTTCTCTTGTGTTGTAGATACAGTAGTGGAGGATAGACAGTGTATCTGTTTCCCATTCTCAGTCTGCTAGCACGGCTTGTCAAGCTGTGCTTTGCAGCTAGTCAATATTTTCATCAGCTTTACATCAGACGCGTTGGAGAAGACTTGGCTCCCGTATATGTACTGCTAAGTGGCCAAAAAGCTTGCTTCTATTTTCTACTTTTGAAATGCCACTATCCTGGGGGACGTTTGGCATCGAATGGCATCAGTCTCTTTTAGGCAGTCTGTCCCTCTATTCATTGCTCTCTTTCTCTCTCTCGCTCTCTCTCCCTCTTTCACCATCTTCCCCTCTCTGGTCCTTCTTCACATCCCTCCCTCCCTCCCTCTCAATTTCACTCTCCTATCTGTTCTTTCACCATCACTCTCTGTCCTGCTTCTGATCCCTTTCTCCTTCTATCCCTCCGTCATATTTTTTTTCCACCCTCCCTCTGTCCCTCTCTTTCTCTCTCTCCTTCTCTCTCTGCAGGGCTGGATGAAGGCCATCTTACCCCCAGCGCCCGTCAGTGTGATAAGGCTTACGGCTGCCGCCAAAACGCCTTCATCAAAGGGCACAACAACGCTCTCTGATTGGCTGCCCCAGCGCTGGTCCTGCAAGGCCGCCGACCGTTCCGCGTGACCTTCCTGTGTGACCTCCTAGGGTCCCTAACCAGCCACCGCCACAGTGACCACCGCCGTTGCCACTTCATGCCCCACATGACTTTCACCATGATGCAGGATGACAAATGGTTGAAAACAAATATTTTGGAAGCAAAAGGGACTCAGGTAAACTTGTTTTTTTTTTAAAAGGGGGAAGGAGGGAGAGATGAATATAGGAGGAGAGCAGATAGAATAGAATGGATTAGAATAAAATAGAATATAATTGAATTAATATAATAGAACAGAATAGAATGGAATAAAATAGAATAAAATAAAATGTTATAGTTTTCACTTTGGAGGTTGTGATGGAGTAGAGGGAGACAATGATGAAACCAAGGAATACATGACACGATCCATGGCATAATTACACTTCGTCCTATATCACGATTAAATATTGTAAATCATGTCACATTTGATCCCTCTTACTCTTCCTTTAAGAACTCCTCAGAGCCCAAAAAATTATCTAATACTTAAAAACTCCCCATCTTTGCCCTCTTTCCTTCTCTTCCCCTTCCTTTATTTTTAAGGGCCCTTATTTTTCTCCACCATCCATCAAAGAGCATCAGAAATTATTAATGAGAGCTTCCCTGCTCCTCTTGAATAATTCATGAGTGCCTTGCTTCTGAAAACAGAGGGGATAATGGGGGGTGTAGAGGGGGCTAGGGGTTACCCCACCCGCCCCACATTTCACAAAAGGTCACCCACCTAACCTACGCACCACCAAGCCCTAATTAAAATTGGGTCCTTAAAAAAAAAAGAACCCCTTCCCAAAACATGAACCCCCCCCAAAATTTTTTTAAAAATGCGGCAACAAAAGTTGGGTGATAAAAAGTTTGTTTTCTGAGCTCTAGGGAGATTACTAGTTAGTAGTGATAACTCTCCCCAACAACACATCTCGTCTGCGTCCCAAATAGCACCCTGTTCCCTATGTGGTGCACTACCGTTGACCACAGCCCTATGGGCCCCGGGCCCAAAGTAGATGGAATCGGGTGCCATTTGGTACACAGCCCTCTTGGTTGTGCTTTAAACCCTCAAGAGATTTCCTACTTCTCCATTCTCCAGAAAGAAAATCTCTTTCAGCACTAACTCCGGCACATACGTACACGCTATAGTCCCTGCAGCTAGCTTCCTACTTCTGGCAGTTGTTGGATGTGGATACATCCTAAAAGCCTCCTCTTTCTTTCTTTCGTTCCTTTCTGTCTCTTTCCTGTACTTCTCTCTCTGCCCCTCTCTCTCTTTCTTTCATCTCTCTCTGCCACTCTGATGAAATTGCGTGGCCGGATGAGGAGTGTGTGTGTGTGCGCATAGGTCTCTCTCTGTGTGTGTGTGTGTGTGTGTGTGTGTGTGTGTGTGTGTGTGTGTGTGTGTGTGTGTGTGTGTGTGTGTGTGTGTGTGTGTGTGTGTGTATTTGAAACGTGTGTGTGCAGTGTGTGTGTGTGTGTGTGTGTGTACGTTTGTGTAGGCCTTATACTATGCGCAGATGTGTGTTTTTCAGTTGCAGGCAAAAAAGTGGATGAAACGGTAAGAAGTTAATCAGATTAAGGAGCACGCCGGCTGCTATGAAAAATCAAAAAAGGCAAACGGGAGGACGAGGAGTAGGGGTGGAAAGAGAACAGAGGGAGAAAGGTCTACTCCAAATGATGATGAACCATAATTCAGAAAACAAAATGGCAGACACCCCCACCACCATCTCAGCCCCTCAGTGCTTAACACTTTGTTTTAAACACTCAAGCCAAAAGACAACAAACTACGTTTGATGGAGACGGTGTTATGGTGTAAATGTGTCCCCGTCCGACAGTCTTTATCCTTTTATCCTCCCCGTGCACCCCCCCCCCCCCCCCCCCCCGAACCCAGCCAGCTAAGTCCTCTTTGGCATATTTACAGGAATAGTCCCTTATCCTGTTAACAACTTAAAGTGCTTCGATTAGCCGCTCCTTCTCGCCCCGTTCCTCTCCTCCTCTCTGGCCTCTCTTTAGTTCCCTTCTCACCCTGCTGTCGGCAGTGCCACGCGCCTTTGCACGCAAATATACGTACACACACACACACACACACACGCGTCTCCGTGCCTGGCAGAGAGTGGAGCAGAGACGAGGACAACTCAGAGTCAGTCAGTGTCACAGTCGGCAGCTAGGA
The DNA here is from genome assembly GCF_901001165.1 of Salmo trutta. Classification (NCBI taxonomy): domain Eukaryota; kingdom Metazoa; phylum Chordata; class Actinopteri; order Salmoniformes; family Salmonidae; genus Salmo; species Salmo trutta. The sequence goes on along the minus strand of NC_042981.1, from coordinate 41,887,985 downwards.
CAGAGCAGAACAGAGCGCATGGATTGGCAAGGAAGCCAATGCAATCCTGCACCATAGCCCTGCACATCTCGCAATAATTAACACCCGAGAACAGAACCAAGACAACACAGGCCACTTCATTCAAATCGACTCACATAAAAAAAATAAGCCTATTAGGCGTAAGGCTATCCGATGTGATAAGAATAGCTTAACTAAGCCCACAGTAATATCTACACACACAATAACACTTTTTCTATTTTAGAGAGAAACACACTGAACACAAGCCAAACTCCTTCGTTCATAGCTAGTATTCAAATTGTATTCTATTCTGAACTTCTATTCTAAAGAAACGCAATAGTACTAGAGAGGAGAGCCGCAGTGCCACTAAAGCCCCAGTGTTGGAGCAACAGCCAGTACCCAGGTAGCGCGGTGGCCCGCGGGACTGCTTGAGCTGTGTGCGTGTCAACCCAGAGACCAACCACTCCACTCACTGCTGCTATTTTTTCCCCCCGTCTTACGTAACCCGTTGCTGACGCGCAGGAGAGAGAAACGTAAGAAAGACCCCTCAGGACCCATACGCAATGAAATGTGCGTGTTAATGTGCACAAGCAGGATGGCAATCACACAAACACACAGTCACCCGTCCCGTCCCTCCCCCACGCACTCTCTCTCTCTCTCTCTCTCTCTGGCAAGGTGAGAGGGTAGGGGTTAGGAGTAGGGGATCATTGAGGAAGAGGGCACAGCTAGCCCTTCAGCTAACCCTGCTGAAGTAGAACAGAGCTGCTCATCAGAGGGTCGGCAGACTGAGGGTGACGCACGGACGCACACACACACACACACACACACACACACACACACACACACACAGGATCATGGAGAGAGACAGGGGAAGACACTCTGTTTGTCTGCTGGTACTTCTTCTCCATAGCCATGTTATTGTTATTTTATTGTGCTATGATATTGTGTTACTATTTTCTGTTTCTCTATTTGTTCATGTTTTTTAACTGCGTTGTTGGGAAAGGGGCGCGTAAGTAAGCATTTCACGGTAAAGTCTACACTTTTGTAATCGGCGCATCTGACAAATACAATTTGATTTGATTTCATCACTGTGTAGTCCAAGTCTTCCCGCCATAATAACACGACCCTGTGTGTGTGTGTGTGTGTGTGTGTGTGTGTGCTCTAAATAAAACCATACTGTTACTGCTTCACACTAAGGCACCCCACCACTACTAACAACATAAAGTCCTTGGTCCTTTTACTATCTGTACAACCATATGTACTACTGCTAATATGAGCAGTATATCAATGCACAACCCACCACTTGGGATCTTCAAGCATCAGTCTAGTGTGTGTGTGTGTGTGTGTGTGTGTGTGTACAAAACCCCCACCTCCTATCCCCACATACTGGTGTATTTGTATTGGGGGGGCGGGGGTTCACCGGGTACATGTCTGGTGATTGTTTGTTGTGTCTCATCACAAGCTAATTCATCTCCTCAATGAGATATTAACGCCATACCGGGAGGCCTCACCTCTACCACACACACAACGCAGACAATCTCCATAAATTCGACCCGTCACCCTACCCGTCGTCAGTAATGAAGTGACACGCGGTCATGAGAGGGGGAGTGGGCCACTTTCAGCATGACGGAGGGGTGCGGGAGGGGGGGCAGGGGTTAAGGTCACCCCCCCACCCAAGAGGGCGTCTCGCTTTAGATAGGGGGTTCCCCTAAAAATATGGTGGTGGGGGGAGATGTGTGTCATTAGGGACGCGTGTCTTTTCCTGCTGGGGAGGAGGGGAGGTAAGATGGGATGGATGGTAGCAGACGAATGTGTGATGTCGTCACTGGTTTATAGGCGGAAGGGAGAGAGATATCCAATAAAAAGGGGCCCGCAGTTAGTTGATGCGTTTGGCGATTTGATTTTTGTGGAATCATCTCGACATTCACAGCCGTGATGTTGTTTGCCGTCTTCGGCATGTGTGTGGGAGATAGAGGGAGGTATTCACGTACTTCTATGCCCTATATACCATATACTGCAAAACCTCTCTCTTACCTCTGTGCATGGCCATGCATAAGCTAACTCGCGGAACGAAAAAAAGAAACAAATGGAACCTAGTGAAGAGAAACATGGAAAATACATCAATGCAAATACAGGTTCCTCGGTCTGTGCTAGCATAAACAGGCCCGCAATTGAGCAGGACACAACATTGTGGCACATTCAGATATATTATGTAGAACAAACATGCCTCTCTGACATGTATTCATGCCATTTCTATCTGCAACAATTGACACATGGAGCCTGTGGCCCAGGTCTATCACTTCCAACAGTCACACAGCGAGCGCATCGCTATCCTCTGAAGAAAACGGTTGCGTCGGCCATTTTGTTGCCTTGCTCACTGACGCAGCAGCATCGGCAGCCAGACACATGGCGGGCATGTCTTCAAAAAATGTACGAAAGAACGAGAAAGAGGGTTGAAGGAGAAAAAAAAACGATGAGAGGAGACAAAGAGGGGGGGGATAAGATGAAGAGTGGGGGTTGATGATGGGGGAAGAGAGAGAGGATGAGGAGAGAGTGACTAAGACATAAAAGGGGAGCGTGAAGATGAGCGGGACGGCCTCGGGGGGAGCGGTCGACTCATAGTGCCGCTCTGCTTTGCGGATGTGCTGACGGGACGAGATGAGAGGGGAATGAGGAGAAGAGGAGAGAAGGGGAGAGGAGAGGGGTGAATGGGTAAGGAAGGGGAGATAAGATGCTCTTATCCTCCAGACAGATTGAGAGCCCCGGGGTCCGCTGAGAGAACAGGGGGTTGGGTCCCTCTTTTAACAAGGAAGTAACGAACTGCTGAAGCAGCCAAGCGTGTGTGCTCTCTGTACGTGTGTGTGTGTGTGTGTGTGTGTGTGTATGTATGTCTATCTGTATGCGTCTCTTCATGTGTGTGTGTGTGTGTGTGTGTATGTATGTCTATCTGTATGCGTCTCTTCATGTGTGTGTGTGTGTGTGTGTGTGTGTGTGTGTGTGTGTGTGTGTGTATGCGTTTTGAGAGTGCGTACACGTATTGTGTGTGATGATGTACCTGCATATATGCGCCCAAGAGAATCTACAAAGCTCTCAGTACAGTAGTTTTCGAATCCACACTGGAACAAACGTTACATTTTAGTATTTCCATATGCAGATGTCACATACAGGGTTTGATCATTTTACGACACAGCAGTGTGTGTATAAGAGTAGAGTGTGTGTGTGAGAGAGAGAGAGAGAGAGAGAGAGAGAGAGAGAGAGAGAGAGAGAGAGAGAGAAAGAAAGAAAGAAAGAGAAATGGAGGGTGTTGGTGAGTAGACAGAAAGAACAAACTTCTAATTTGTGTTGAGGGTATGCACGTACGTCTTTATGCAACATCCAAGAGAACTCACCAGATTAAGTGTGTTACTGAATATGGAAACAGGGCACAAAGAGGAGGCTGCTGGGAGTATCTGGTTGGCTAGGAATGTTGCTATCCTAGCCGTGATTGGTGGAGTCTATGCAGTTCGACATCACGTTGTTGGGACTAAGCCCTTCTGAACTGAGGCAAGGCAAAAATCTCACACACGCATGCACGCTCACAAACATACAATGGGAAGAACTGTGTGTGTGTGTGTGTGTGTGTGTGTGTGTGTGTGTGTGTGTGTGTGTGTGTGTGTGTGTGTGTGTGTGTGTGTGTGTGTGTGTGTGACTGTGTGTGTGTGTATGCGTATGTACAGCGCCTTCAGAAAGTATTCATACCCCTTGATTTTTTCCACATTTTGTTGTGTTACAACCTTAATTTAAAATGTATTAAATTGAGATTTTATGTCACTGGCCTACAAACACTACCCCATGATGTCAAAGTGGAATATTTTTCAAAAATGTTACGAATGACTTACAAATGAAACGCTGAAATGTCTTGAGTCAATAAGTATTCAACCCCTTTGTTATGGCAAGCCTAGATAAGTTCAGGAGTAAAATGTGCTTAACAAGTCACAGTATGAGTTGCTCTCTGTGCAATAATAGTGTTAAACATGATTTTTGAATGACTACCTCATCTCTGTACCCCACACATACAAATCTCTGTAAGGTCCCTCAGTTGAGCAGTGAATTTCAAACACAGATTCAACCACAAAGACCAGGGAGGTTTTTCAATTCCTCACAAAGAAGGGCACCTATTGGGTAAAAATTGTAAAAGCAGACATTGAATATCCCTTTTAGCATGGTGAAGTTATTAATTACACTTTGGATGGTGTATCAATACACCCAGTCACTACAAAGATACAGGTGTCCTTCCTAGCTCAGTTGCCAGAGAGGAAGGAAACTGCTCAGGGATTTCACCATGAGGCCAATTGTGACTTTAAAACAGTTAGAGTTTAATGGCTGTGATAGGAGAAAACTGAGGATGGATCAACAACATTTTAGCTACTCCACAATACTAACCTAATTGACAGAGTGAAAAGAAGGAAGCCTGTACAGAATGAAAATATTCCAAAACATGCAAAATATATATTATTATATATTTGTATTATTATATTATTTGGCGGAAGCCTAGTCATGGAAGGTTTGAGGAACAAACACAAACTACCCCCGCCGTCAGTCTCATGGATGATTGGCTCCCAGACACATTAACACAGTCTGTCATTGCCTTCCCCTCCTGAGACCCACCCAACCCCCACTGCCATCACACGTGCTTCATTCTGCTCTAATACACCCTGGGCCCCCCCGGGATTGGGTCCTGTCTGAGGAGGGCAACTTTTCTTTTGTATGTGTGCATCGTGTGTGTGTCTGTATGTGTGTGTGTGTGTGTGTGTAAGGTGCTACCTTGAGTGGGGTCGTGGCTCTCCCAGAACACCTTGAGTAGCTCCTCCAGACTGATGTCCTCGGGGGAGAAGACCACCCTCACCACTTCAGTGTGTCCTGTCAAACCTGGGGACGAACCAGATGGTTGTGTTCGTTAGGCACGAAAGGTGCAGTTTATTTTCCCGTTGCACCATGTTTTTCTACGGTGTGACAAAAGGAATGCAACCCAGGGCATTACAGTGTAGAACACATCATAGTCACACATGGACTCATACAACTCCATTCCATAGATATTTCCATTCGATAGGTCTGTGTTGAATAGAATATTATCGGTGAACACATCTTTTCATCTATCCTACTGTGAGGAGTCTGATTGATCATTTACTTGTGTGATCATTATCATCATCATCATCATCTTGTAAATTATTTTGCATGCCCCACTTACACATCAAACTACAGCAATTATTTTCTAAAATGTGTTCCTTTTCTCCTTTGAAATCAATTAATTGACACAAACAGCTATTTCATAGATATAATGGTCTAGCTGAATGTAGAAATCTTACGGAGTGCGCTTTAAAATATTCACCCAGCATCACATGTAATATATTAAATTTGCTCAGCACCGCTAGTGTTTGGAAGTCTGCCCATTAACGTTGCCTGATTAGAATGTAGCCTCTGTGTGAAGAGCGCACAGTCACATGCACACATACGCGCGTGAATACACTTGAGATACATGTTATTGCTAGAGGCAGCGTGGGAGCACTGCAACTGTTTCGAGTCGGAAGTTGCCAAAAGCACACAGGCACCGTGGGGGGCACCTCTCTGGCTGCCTGCAGCTGCCAGGACCCCCAAGGTTCAACAAGGCGCCTGGAGGCATCCGGAGAGTGGGTCCTGCTCAGGGTCAGCTGTTACACACATACATATACAAACACATGTACACACACACACTCAGCTGGTGCAGTAAGACTCACATCCACATATGCAGACACAAAGCAATAAGCAAGCTGAGGGTCATATATAGGGTTGCAAAGGGTCGGAAACCTTTCGGTAAATTTCCAGAAATTTTCCATGGGAAGTTAAGCCTGGGAATTTGGGGAATTTTGCTTAAATTCATCAAAAAAAGTTAGCTTATAACAGTGAACCTTTTTTTGTGGGATACACATAAGGCAATTCTAGGTCTTGTGACATATTCTGGTTAAACTATCCCCAATTCAATGGAATTGCAACCCTCTGCATGCACAGTGCATTCTTCCATCACATGTACAGCTGATTCTCAAGATCTTGCACACTAATGAGATGCTATTGAGCCCACACTACTAGCCTGTCTGAGCCAAGGACTACAAGCTTTCTGGTAAGTTTTGATTACAATACTGGGTGGTATATTTGATATGACACACATGATTTTTTGTTAACTAGTACATAGTAGCCTGCAGCAAAGTGTGTTTAAATAATTTCTAACTTGTTAACAATTTCTGCTAGTTAGTTTTTGCTACCATGTGGGCTTTAGCTTGCTTGAGCCTGCTAACTGAGGAGTGTTAATTCACCTGTTTCCATACATGTTTGATTTTAAAATATTTATTTTACAAAGGAGTTGCTTAATCTAAGTGCTTAACTATTTATCTGTACATGGAATTGTATTTTTTCCCCTAATCTTTAAAGGAAAATGCCACAGTCACTATCTGATGTGTGGAGACATTTCACTGCAGCTAATATAAAAGGAAAAGCTGTGTACATTTGCAAATACTGTGCCAAATCATATGTGAAGAATGCAACAAAGATGCAGAATCATCTGGCCAAGTCCATAAAGTTCCCGCAGCGCTCACAACAAGCAACCTCTGACAAAAGTCCCTCTACTTCTATTTGAGGTGAAAATTAGGATTCAGAAACCTTATCGATAGCAACAGCTCATGGTCCTCCTGGAATCAGAAGGTTTTTTGACACGATGGAGGAGCGCAGTTGGAGAAATGCTGATGAATGTCTTGCTCGAGCTGTGTATGCAACTGGTTCACATTTGATTCTCACAGGCAATGTGTATTGGAAGAGATTTCTGAATGTTCTCACACAGCGTACACCCCTCCAACCAGACATGCTTTATCTACTCATTTGCTGGATGGAGAGTTCAACAGAGTTCAAGTGAAGGTTAAGCAACTAATACAGAAAGCAGACTGTATTGCAATAATCTCTGATGGGTGGTCGAATGTTCGTGGGCAAGGAATAATTAATTACATCATCTCCACCCCTCAACCAGTATTCTACAAGAGCACAGACACAAGGGACAACAGACACACCGGTCTCTACACTGCAGATGAGCTGAAGGCAGTCATCAATGACCTTGGACCACAGAAGGTATTTGCACTGGTGACAGACAATACTGTGAACATGTAGGCTGCTTGGTCTAAAGTGGAGGAGTCCTACCCTCACATCACACCCATTGGCTGTGCTGCTCATGCATTGAATCTGCTCCTCAAGGACATCATGACACTGAAAACAATGGATACACTCTACAAGAGAGACAAGGAAATGGTTAGGTATGTGAAGGGTCATCAAGTTATAGCAGCAATCTACCTCACCAAGCAAAGTGAGAAGAATAAGAGCACCACATTGAAGCTGCCCAGCAACACCCGTTGGGGTCTCAATTACCTCGACACCGGTGCCGTCCGCACATTGACACACTGACCCCGCTATTGTTATTCACTGCTGTTCTTTAATTATTTGTTTTTATTGTCTTTTACTTTTTTTTATTCTCTTAAAACTGCATTGTTGGTTAAGGGCTTGTAAAGTATGCATTTCACTGTAAGGTCTACTACACCTGTTGTATTCGGCGCATGTGACAAATAAAATTTGATTTGATTTTGTCATCATGTTTGACAGTCTCCTAGAGGGGAAGGAGTCTCTCCAAGAAATTACCATATCACAGTCTGCCGATATGGACAGCCCCATCAAGAGGATGCTCCTGGATGATGTATATTGGGAGAGAGTGGTAAGCAGCCTGAAACTCCTGAAACCTATAGCAGTAGCCATTGCATGGATTGAGGGTGACAGTCAATGCTATCCTGTCTGATGTTCAGACTCTGCTTGCAGATAAAAGACAAGAAATCCGTACTGCCCTGCCCACTTCACTGTTGCTCCAAGCAGAGGAAACTGCAGTTCTAAAATACATACATCAAAATGCGTGAAGACTTCTGCCTGAAGCCCATACATGCCGCAGCGTACATGTTGGACCCCAAGTATGCTGGCAAGAGCATCCTGTCTGGTGCAGAGATCAACAAGGCCTATGGTGTCATCACTACCGTGTCTCGCCACCTTGGCCTGGATGAGGGCAAGATTCTTGGCAGTCTGGCGAAGTATACTTCCAAGCAAGGGCATTGGGATGGAGATGCAATATGGCAGTCGTGCCAACATATCTCATCAGCCACCTGGTGGAAGGGACTTTGTGGATCTGAGGCTCTTTTCCCTGTTGCCTCCATCATCCTCCAAATCCCACCAACATCAGCCGCCTCAGAGCGCAACTGGTCCTTGTTTGGGAACACACACACCAAAGCACGCAACAGGCTGACCAATACAAGAGTTGAAAAATTGGTGGCCACCTGGGCAAATTTGAGGCTTTTGGAGTCTGACAACGAGCCATCCTCAACAAGGTTGGAAAGTGGCAGTGAAGATGAGGCCTCAGAGTCTGATGTTCAAGAGGTGGACATTGAGGAGGTCCAGGGAGAAGACATGGAAGCCTGAGAGGAAGACAACCAAAGCTTTAGTTTCTAGACTATCATTTTACAGATGTATGTTGAAAACGTTTTTGGGAGATGCGATGGATCATTGGGGATCATTCAATATTCCCTTTCTTTTGTTGTTCAGTGAAATCATCCCATGTGAACAGTCAACTCATTTAATTAAAGTTCAATTCGTAACTCAATTGTTTATTTATTTCTATTGGAAGGATTTAATAATTTGCAATTATGTCTACTTATAAGGTAAAATGTTTCTGTCTCCATATGATATGGTAAATATATCCAATGCAAAAAACATTTACATTTAAAGAGTATTAATATTAATTTGCATATATTTCCGTTAATTCCCACAGAAAGTTTCCACCTCTGAATATTCCCCAAAATGTGCAACCCTAGTCATTTACATGGAAAATAAATAAATAAATAAGGTATGGTCTATGAAACACACACACTGAATCAAGTGTGCAGAAGGAAAACAGAAAGAATGCACACACACACACGGCTGCATTCATACACACACACACAGGAGACAAAGGTGTGACTCACACACAGGAGGGACCCGGTAAAACTGACATACACATCAATCAAGCAGTCCCAGCTGTCAGTCCCTCTCTCCCTCTCTCTTACACTCACTCGCACGCACACGGCCTGATTCTAACACACCCACACACACTGGACTGGACCCCTGTCTCTGTCTCTCTTCCCCCTCCCGTGACTCAGTGGACAGCTCCTCTCCTCCTTTCTGTCTCCAGAGCAGTGTTTGGATCCGTCACACCCAGTGAAGCGATGCCCGTTCCTCCGCTGTGCCCAACCTCTCTCTCTCTCTCTCTCTCTCTCTCTCTCTCTCTCTCTCTCTCTCTCTCTCTTCTCTCTCTCTCTCTCTCTCTCTCTCTCTCTCTCTCTCTCTCTCTCTCTCTCTCTCTCTCTCTCTCTCTCTCTCTCTCTCTCTCTCTCTCTCTCTCTCTCTCTCTCTCTCTCTCTCTCTCTCTCTCTCTCTCTCTCTCTCTCTCTCTCTCTCTCTCTCTCTCTCTCTCTCTCTCTCTCTCTCTCTCTCCCCTTCTTCCTCTTCTTCCTCCTCCTCCTCCTCCTCCTCCTCCTCCTCCTCCTCCTCCCCCCCCCCCCCCCCCCCCCCCCCCCCCCCCCAGCTTGTTTCGGGGCTGCCAGCAAGAGGGAGCTCGCTCAGAAGGTCCGCCAGCCAAGCCAGAAGCGCCCCTCTCGCCGCCCGCTCACCCCCCCTGCCTGCTCGCCTCCCTGCTCACCCGCGCTCATGCTTGCATTCCAATGCCTTGAGCGGCGGGGGCGCCCAAAGTTACTGTGGAAGCTCCGCAGTCAAAAACACTCTCACTATGTTTGGGATCGTTTTACCTCTTTCATTTATAAAACAGGGGCATTGCACCCTTTAGTATTGTTCACATTGAATCTTCGAATGCACCAATGAACTGCTCTACGAAGTGTTATGCTAACCAAAACAATAAATACTCTCCTAAAAAAAATGCATGAAATGAAATGTACGCACTCACTACTGTAAGTCGCTCTGGATAAGAGCGTCTGCTAAATGACTAAAATGTAAATGTAACATGCAGTATTCATATGTAAGGTTTTCAGTTTGAGCGACTTTTCGAACATGGCCACAATGACTACCATGGCCAAATATGAATCAGTATCAATCAATATTAATGAATCTATTTGAATGAATTAATCTTCCCATAGGCTGTCCCTTCACAGTGCCAAGCAGCCCAAGGATGGAGTCTGAAATGTTTTGTGTCACGCTTTTCATCCCAACCCTCCTTCTCTTTCTTTCATTGCAGGTTTAAGGTGTCTGTCTGTCCCCCATTTTTCCAGTTTACATTTTAGTAATTTAGCAGACACTCTTATCCAGAGCAACTTACAGTAGTGAGTGCGTACTTTTTCACTACTTTTTTCCCCCCGTACTGGTGCCCCGCAGGAATCGAACTCCCAACCGTAGCGTTGCAAGCGCTGTGCTCTACCGACTGAGCTACACGGGTGTGAGTGGGACTACATAAGTCGGACTGCATTGAATCCTGGATCTACAAATCACTGTCCATCCCAAACAACTTCTCAGTATGTGATCGAGATCAGCGATTCTGTGCCTCGCCTTGCTCAAACCGATCCCCTCAACAAAAAAATGCTGATTGTGTACTGAGGAGTGAACATTGTCCCTGTCTAAATACTTCAAAACCACCCTTCCTTCCTTGAACTAATCACTGACCTAACACATTTGTATAGGTGTAAGCAAAGTGTCCATCACATAGCATTCACCAATCCAGCTATGTCAGATCAAGGATTTCTTCAATGAAGGGTAGAAGGATTGGTATTGGAACAGGGCAATTGCCTTGGGCTGAGCTGCAGGGTTGAGTTACAGTATGAGTAGAGAGAGGAATAGTGGTGGAGTACATTAGCAGTGTATGACAGCGGTGGCGAAGGTGGCACAGGAACCAGTGTGAAGCAAAACGCCGCAGTACAGAACCCAATCCCTCCAAGTAGGTCACAAGCGGGGGGGGGGGGGGGGGCAGAGATGAAAGAGAAGCATAGCGAAAGAGAGGGTGAGAGGGAGGATCAGAGAGCTTTACTGTAGAACGCCTATCTCTCGTCCTCTCTCTCTCTCCGTCTCTCTCTCTGACTCGGACTGATCCTTCTAAGGAGTAGGGTGGCACTACCCACTCTAACTATCCTATGCAGGGATACTGGACAGGCATTATCTTGAAATTGGTGATAACGCTGGGATTATCAGGGTGGAGGACAGTCAAAGGAGGGGATGCCATGCCATTCTGCGTGGCCCACAAAAGTGGTTTAGGCATATTTTGGGCATGTCATTGTCCATGCTAGCCACGGGAAAAACATAGAATTGTGAAATGTGTGTGTGTGTGTGTGTGTAATCAAATGGTCTGAGACTCTCTGCCTGTCTGTGCGTTTACTGCATTTAGTGTGCACATATTACCATCAGTTGGTAGAAAGACCTTGATGTTACACTACATGACCAAAATGTGGACACCTGCTCGTCGAATATCTCATTCCAAAATCATGGGCATTAATATGGAGTTGGTCCCCCCTTTGCTTCTATAACAGTCTCCACCCTTCTGGGAAGGCTTTCCACTAGATGTTGGAACATTGCTGCGGTGACCTGCTTCCATTCAGCTACAAGAGCATTAGTGAGGTCGGGCACTGATGTTGGGCGATTAGGCCTGGCTCGCATTCGTCGATCCAATTCATCCCAAAGCGTAAAGATTTCCCTTCACTGGAACTAAGGGGCCTAGCCCGCACCATGACAAAACAGCCCCAGACCATTATTCCTCCTCCACCAAACTTTACAGTTGGCACTATGCATTGGGGCAGGTAGCGTTCTCCTGGCATCCTCCAAAACCCAGATTTGTCCTTCGGACTGCCTCATGGTGAAGCCGGATTCATCACTCCAGAGAACGTATTTCCACTGCTCCAGAGTCCAATGGTGGCGAGCTTTACACCACTCCAGCCGACACTTGGTGATCTTAGGTTTGTGCGCGGCTGCTCGGACATGGAAACCCATTTCATGAAGTTCCAGACGAACAGTTCTTGTGCTGACGTTGCTTCCAGAGGCAGTTTGGAACTCGTATGTTGCAACCGAGGAGAGACTATTTTTACACGCTACGCGCTTCAGCACTCAGCAGTCCCATTCTTTGAGCTTGTGTGACCTACCACTTCACAGCTGAGACGTTGTTGCTCTTACAGTTGACCGGGGCAGCTCTAGCAGCTCTAGCAGGGCAGAAATTTGACGAACTGACTTGTTGGAAAGGTGGCATCCTATGACGGTGCCACATTGACAGTCACTGAGCTCTTCAGTACGGGCCGTTCTACTGCCAATGTTTGTCTATGGAAATTGCATGGCTGTGGGCTCGATTTTATACACCTGTCAGCAACAAGTGTGGCTGAAATAGCCGAATCCACCAATTTGAAGGTGTGTCCACATACTTTTGTATATATAGTGTATGTTCTGCCCAGATACTCAGGTGTTGCACAGATGTACACATATACACATACACACTAACAGAGACATGATGTACATAAGTGATGCGCGGTTTGACTTTATTTTGCGTTAGTGCATAAGCCTAAGCTTTAAGGCTTAAGTGTACGCTCGCCAAATACATGCCAATTGCTAAATGCTTTTGCGAACTTGGGCTGAAAAAGTTCATGTTGATCCACTCAGGCAAAAAGGATAATGTCTGAGTTTAATTCAACAAGAGAAAAGCTGCATAATGGAGAGTTGAAAATAAAGGCCAGAACAGTAGCCTAATGTTTGGGAAATATGTTGTGCGTAATGTTTGTGAGGCACTATACAAATTCGACAGTCACAAAACAATATGGAACGTCAAGGGAACTGTACTGTTCAGATGGGTTAAATGGAATAGTAGAAATCGATCCCAATCAAAGGTGTTATTACGTGCTCCACTAAGGCAAATATTTATCTTATAACTTGTCCTTGTGGTAAAAAATGATGTGGGTAAAACAAAGCGTGAATTTAAAGTACGTATCTCAGAGCATCGTAGCACCATTAGGTGCAAAAACTTGACTTACCCAGTTGCGGCCCACTTTTTGGAAGCAAACCACTCGATTTCGTCTCTGCGTTATATTGGCATCGAACATGCCACCCTCCCTAGGAGAGGGGGTGACCTTGATAATTTATTGTTAAAACGAGAGGCTGCCTGGACCTTTAATTTAAAAGACCCTTGCACCTTTCGGTCTCAACATAGACTTTGATCTTAAGCCATTCTTGTGATTATTGTGACTTTGCCATTGTAATTGTTTGTAAGCTTGTGTAGACTAAAATGAATCTATGATCGTATGCTATCCATTTGTTTTTTTGTATGCTGTTCTTTGTATGCCATTTTTATATTTCAGAATTAACCAATGGTATTAGGCCACACTTGGCCATGATTACAGACACCTGTCTGTCTTTTGACACTATATAAATGAGTCATCTTGCAGTGTTCGTGATCATACCCTGATGAGACAGCTTGGCTGTCGAAACGTTGGATATTACATTTTTGCATCTGAGCTCCTAGAGTGTGCAGCTCTCCCTTATTTTCTAGTTTTCTACTCCGCTAGCCAGCACCTCGCCTTAATAGGTGTGCGTTTTTACATTTACATTTAAGTCATATAGCAGACGCTCTTATCCAGAGCGACTTACAAATTGGTGCATTCACCTTATGATATCCAGTGGAACAACCACTTTACAATAGTGCATCTAGTTTCTTTTTCTTCTAGATTAAATGGAATAGTAACTGAAATCTGGACACTGACTATAGGTCTATAACCTCTCACATAGCCTTAATATTAACTCCTGCAGAATTATGCAGTTCTTGCAGTAAAATAATTCAACAAAATGTACATTTTGACTCTGGAACAGGATTGAAGAGAATGAATGGACGGTTAGGGAGTGTCTATAAAGATGCTATCTTTATCAGCGTCATAAAAAGCTGATAGTATTTCAACCGCATAAAATATGCATCCAAGCCAAACTAAAATCGTATCAGAAATGTGTTGGGTCGATATCACATCTTTAAATTCCCTTAAAACCGGTCAAACTGATGTCATTTGAAATCTTTCATCTTTTTTATTGCATTTTCTCCCCGGTCCTCGTCTTCGCTGCGTGAGAGAAGCAGAGATGAAAGACAAAACTTTACAGATGAAGCGTTCATTCTATCGATGTATGACATAGGACCGGGAAGGTGTAACTGCATTGGAGCTGTCAAATCGGTGAGCAGCTGCTCTTGATCATTGTCACAAAGCTATACCTGTCCCACTCACGTTAGAAATTCAGAATGAGAAAATGTAGGATACATAGAAATAATGACGCTCAAATTGAAAATCATTCAACAAAATAATGAGAATTTTTATCAGCCTAACCCAGGTGTAGTTTACGTCTCTCATTCCAGTGTTCGAACTTGTAAACAAGGCTGCGCGGGATTTCTTGTAATGCGACTCCGCTTTAGGTATAATGCCAGGAGCCGCTTGTGGATATGACAGCTCTAACGCAGTTCCACCTACAACACCGCCAAAACAGCCGCTATGCGGATGTCGTCTAAAGCGGATCTGATTGAATAGAGTCCCAAGTAATGACAGAAGAGAAACTGCATGTACAGTGGGGGGGAAAAGTATTTGATCCCCTGCTGATTTTGTACGTTTGCCCACTGACAAAGAAAGGATCAGTCTATAATTTTAATGGTAGGTTTATTTGAACAGTGAGAGACAGAATAACAACAAAAATATCCTGAAAAACGCATGTCAAAAATTTTATTAATTGATTTGCATTTTAATGAGGGAAATAAGTATTCATCACTCTAATTATTATAGACAAGTTGAATAACAAATAATCATTCCGGCATCTCTGACTGTGGAGCACATTTTCTATATTTGCGGGTTAGGGTCAGGTGTGGGCCTCAGATTCTCACTTTATCACATATAGTCAGGTGGTTGCGAACGGGTGAACAAACAGCTGACCCGTGCATCACTAGTGTACATAGACGTGTTTTTGTGTGAGGAGGGTGGGGTTTGTGTGTGTGTGTAGTTACCTGAGCACACTTCCTGGTAGTTGGGGTTGGGTGTGTGTCCCCCTGCGTAGCCCACATGGGTAGAGAACACCCCCGATTTCTGCCAGAAGCGCTTTTCAGGTCCCCAGAAACAGCCCATACCTGGCCCAGAGAGAGACATACTTAGACATGATCAAAGGTCAATTTGACATGGTTTTACCGCATAGACTCCAGCCACCCTAGTCATAGACTGTTCTCGCTGCTACCGCACCTCAAGCTGTACTGGAGCGCCAAGTCTAGGTCCAAGAGGCTTCTAAACAGCTTCTACTCCCAAGCCATAAGACTCCTGAACATCTAGTCAAATGGCTACCCAGACTATTTGCATTGACCCCCCCCCCGCCCCTCTTTTTTGCCGCTGCTACTCTCTGTTATTATCTATGCATAGTCACTTTAATAACTCTACCAACATGTACATATTACCTCAATTACCTCGACTAACCGGTGCCCCCGCACATTGACTCTGTACCGGTATCCCCTGCATATAGCCTCGCTATTGTTATTTTACTGCTGCTCTTTAATTAGTTATTACTTTTATTTCTTATTTTTGGGGGTATTTTCCTTAACTGCATTGTTGGTTAAGGGCTTATAAGTAAGCATTTCACTGTAAGGTCTACTACACCTGTTGTATTCGGCGCATGTGACATATATAATTTGATTTGATTTTGTCACGTTTAGGATTTGGGGAGGGTAAGCTGATCCTAGATGATCAAAAAAACATACTCTATCAATACTACTGTGTTCCTCCATATATAACACTACCACTGCCACTATTGTTCATAAGACTGTAATATGACCACAGCTAACGAGAACCAATGAAAAGTGAAAGCGGTCATCAGTGGTAGCGTCATTTGAAAGAGATTGAGGCTTACCAAACATGATGGTCTCCATGCCCTCTGGAAACGGTTCCACTGTGGGGTTGCCATTGACAGCATGCTTCTCTATGGGGGGAGGGGAGGGGGATAGAGAGAGAAAGAGAGAGAGGAGAAAGAGAAATGACAGTCAGTATCTTTGTGTATAAAACGCTGCGACATCAACGTGCCATTGTGAGAGTATGTATGTGTCCAATCTGTGCCATGCTGCTTAACAGTAGTGCACGGAGGTCAGGAGGACAAAGGTCACCACAGCAGAGCAGGGTAAAGTGGCACTAGTCAGGCGATGTCCCAGTAAAATCTCCCCCTCCCTCCCCTCTCCTCCTCCCCCACTCTCCTCCCCATCTCCTCTCCGCTCAGCTCCTCTCCCCAGGTAAACTAAAACGGTGGCATGCTACATGGGTCGGATTAACGACCGCTTTGGCAAGCCGGCCTGTTCTTGCTAAGTGGGATCAGAGCCGGGTGGCTCTAGAGTTGGAAGACACATAGAAGATTAAATGGTTCTGACCCCCATTTCTAACCCCACCCTAGGGCTGGGCGGTATACCGTTTTTTGCGATATACCGGTATTGATGCACGGACCGGTTTGGGATTTTACTTTACCTTCTATAGCGGCATTTGAATGTTTGGTTTGTTAAATGTGATACGCAGTGTGTAACATCCATTTTTATAGTTTACTTTTCTACTTGAGTCATCTCTCTCCACTCTCTCTTTCCATGCCGCTTTCCACACAGACCTAGTCATGCCCCCTGTCACTCAAGGAGCGCATTTGTTGTTCCTCAACCACGAGACACTTGCGTTCAGTCTGCATGGTCAATGCAGCACATGCAACACTGTTGATGACAACGATGCATTTGTCACTTTGCTTCTTAATATAAATCTACTAGCAGCATTCTTTAATACCACTATTAGCCTGTGTTTCTTACATCTGCAAACAGCAAGTTCGTCTTTTCTTAGCAAGTTGTTCCTAAATCTTGGTGGATGCTAATCGCTAGCTGGCTAATAAATGTACTGAGTAAGAGCATGCGTAATTAGCTATACAGCCTGATAATACCAGTGATTGTGTAGACCTAAATCAGCATGTTGTTTGGGCAACAGTGTCTTCTAAATTAAAGAGGTAAACGCAAAGTAAGAATATGTTAGCTACATGAAGTAGCTAAGAGAAAACATTCAATGTAGCCAAAGATTAAAGGGTCTCCTAGGAAACACCTATCAACACATTAGTTCCTACCCTGTCACAATAACTCCTCCCTGGCATTTTCATTTATTTTCATGCCAAACAACACTGTATTAAACGTGCCCACCATTATATTCTAACTATATAATTAGACTATACATTATATTCCCATGAATCCAACAGTTAACCCAAGTGTTTTGCTCTAAATCGCAAGTCAAATTGCAACATTTGGTTAAAAATAAGGCCCCGATTACTTGCCCATATCATGCAGCCCTACGTGGCAGTGTGGAAATGATCTCAAATGCAAATGAAAATGCGGACTTTTTGGGGGTTGAAGTTGAACAGTATAAAACAAACAGAATGGAGAAAGACCCATTGAAATCACTTCGAATGTATGTGTTGCCACCCTAGGGTCACGCCCTACTCATAAAACAAATTCAGAACTTTTATTATTAAAAAACATAAAATACTGTCAAATACCGTCATAACGTCAAATTATTATTTTTTTAAATACCGTGAGGTAATATTTTGTCCATATCGCCCAGCCCTACCCCACCCTCCCCTACTTCAAACCAACCAGCAGCGATTTCTGTGTAGGGGGTCAAAAGGTGGACGATGCACTCTCTTTGTATGACCCTGGTGGAATGGTGGAAATGGCTGTCGTGCCAAACTGTGCCCCTTGTTATACGGTATTGAATAGAACCTGAAAAACAAAATGATATGCTACATATACGAAGTGGTCGCGGGGGCGGTGCATCGATGCCAAATGTGCCGATATGGATGGAATAAACGGAATGGAAATAATGCGCGAAAACTGAAAGAATAACCAGCACGCAGATTAATGCTAACACGACTGAGGTGACTTAGTCTGTAAATCTCTAACCGAGCCAGGCTGGTTTACACTGCTTCACAGACTCATTTTAGTTTGTGGATCAACGGCTGTGAATGCGTGTGCACAAATGCAAGCACACACACACACACCAGAGTGTAATGGGGGGCGTTTGCTTTTGGTCAGTGTTATATCTGGGTGAATTTCAGATCATGTTTGACATTAACCTGAATAGTAAAAATCTCCAATTGCCAGGTGCCACCCGGTTGTGCGCGGGTGGCACCTGGCACCCACAGATCTTCCCTGTGGCTCAGTTGGTAGAGCATGGTGTTTGCAACGCCAGCATGGTGTGTGCAACGCCAGGGTTGTGGGTTCGATTCCCACGGGGGGCCAGTACAAAAAATGTTTAAAAAAATGCATGAAATGAAATGAAATGTATGCATTCACTACTGTAAGTTACTCTGGATAAGAGCGTCTGCTAAATGACTAAAAAGTTTAAAAAATGTGCTTGTTTTAATATGCTCAATGTTATCTCCACAGTGGACTACTGTCAATCAGGGAAATATCATATAATAGAAATGATGGACGGAATTGTGATACTAAAGCCCAACACAATGGATAGCTTGGGTTGTAATTTTAGACTTCTGATGAATTGACTAGTGACCTAAAGGCATACAGTGCCTTCGGAAAGTATTCAGACCCCCTGACATTTTCCACATTTTGTTACGTTACAGCCTTACTCCCTCATCAAGCTACACACAATACCCCATAATGACAAAGCAAAAAACAGGTCTTCAGAATTTTTTGCTAATTTACACAAATAAAAAAAACATATCACATTTACATAAGTATTCAGACCCTTTACTCAGTACTTTGTTGAAGCACTTTTGGCAGCGATTACAGCATCAAGTCTTCTTGGGTATGACGCTACAAGCTTGGGACACCTGTTTCTCCCATTCTTCTCTGCAGATTCTCTCAAGCTCTGTCAGGTTGGATGGGGAGCGTTGCTACACAGCTATTAACAGGTCTCTCCAGAGATGTTCGATCGGGTTCAAGTCCGGGCTCTGGCTGGGCCACTCAAGGACATTCAGAGACTTGTCCTGAAGCCACTCCTGCGTTGTCTTGACTGTGTGCTTAGGGTCGTTGTCCTGTTGGAAGGTGAATCTTTGCCCCAGTCTGAGGTCCTGAGTGCTCTGGAGCAGGTTTTCATCAAGGATCTCTCTGTACTTTGCTCCGTTCATCTTCGCCTCGATCCTGACTAGTCTTCCAGTCCCTGCTGCTGAAAAACATCCCCACAGCATGACTCTGCCACCACCATGATTCACCATAGGGATGGTGGCAGGTATCCTCCAGACGTGACGTTTGGCATTCTGGCCAAAGAGTTCAATCTTGGTTTCATCAGACCAGAGAATCTTGTTTCTCATGGTCTGCGAGTCCTTTAGGTGCCTTTTGGCAAACTCCAAGCGGGCTGTCATGTGCCTTTTAATGAGGAGTGGCTTCTGTCTGGCCACTCTACCATGATTGGTGGAGTGCTGTTGAGATGGTTGTCCTTCTGGAAAGTTTCCCATCTCCACAGAGGAACTCTAGAGCTCTGTCAGAGTGACCATCGGGTTCTTGGTCACCTCCCTGACCAAGGCCCTTCTCCCCCGATTGCTCAGTTTGGCCGGGCAGCCAGCTCTAGGAAGAGACTTGATGTTTCCAAACGTCTTCCATTTAAGAATGGAAGCCACTGTGTTCTTGATTGCCTTCAGTGCTGCAGACATTTTTAGGTACCCTTCGCCAGATATGTGCCTCGACACAATCCAGTCTCGGAGCTCTACAGACAGTTCCTTTGACCTCATGGCTTGGTTTTTGCACTGACATGCACTGTCAACTGTGGGACCTTATATAGACAGGTGTGTGCCTTTCCAAATCATATCCAATCAATTCAATTCACCACAGGTGGCCTCCAATCAAAAAACCTGTTTTTCACTTGTTCATTATGGAGTATTGTGTGTAGATTGCTGAGTATTATGTTTTATTTAATGAATTTTAGAATAAGGCTGTAACGTAACAAAATGTGGGAATAATCAAGGGGTGTGAATACTTTCCGAAGGCACTGTGTGTAATAGGGTCCATACAAATAGATGTTATATAGCATTTCAGCTTGAGATCCAGTAAATTCCCACAATATGAAATGTATTGACTTGTGTGTAGAAGAAAGTAGATAAATACGATAACTTGGCCAACACGGAGTTCGTTAGAAAATAGAAAAGCCGACATTGCGACAAATCAATGTAGCCCTGAACCCCAGAGTAGCCTCACTCTACCCACCCCTGAACAGCCATCTTGAATGACGGTGCGCCAGTGGAAAGTCTCTAAGATCATGCGTCTGCAAACACTTTTTCCTGACGAAAAATCTTGATCAGGAAAAACTCCTGATCCTAATGTTGGGATAGATCGCTTCAAGCAGACACTCGTCTTACTGCGCTCCCCCCGTGTCAAGTCACATCTTTGAGCCAGTAGGTAGACTGGCCCTGCCACCCTATTCATGGACACACTCATACCCCTACCACCCACCACCCTCTCACAAAAAGACAGGATCAGGCAAACAGCAGTATCGCAGTATTGCAAGAAGGCAATGAGTGGAGAAATAAGTGGAGAGAGGACAGGAAAGCAATAGAGTGGGAGGAGTAGGAGAAGAATGAGGAGGAGTGTAGGATGCCAAATGCTAAAAAAGAGAAAAGAAAATCGCCAGGGAGAAGCAACAGATGACCGTGGCAGAGGGATGGACGGCGAGATTCTTTTGGCTTCCGAAAACCGCCATGCCTTTGGGCAGCAGATGAACGCAATGGCACGGGCGCCAGGTCCAAAAAGTGAACGGGGGTCGAAAAAACAAACAAGGATTCTTTTTTTTTTTTAAATATGTAAAAACAGAGAAGGCCAAGAACACGCTGACATGTAGCGGTCGTCAACAGAATCTCGCTCAGCGCCAAAATCGCTCTCTCTCTCTCTATTCTCTCGTCTCTGTGTTCCTGCCATTCTCCTGCCTTCTCTCTCTTCACACCCCCTCCTCTCCTCCCACCATGTTCCTATCATCAGTCTCTCTCTCCCTTACACACACACATACGCACACACACACACATACACATACACGAAAGCTACATCTCCTTGGAGCACACACACCAACCTCTGCTGTGGGTATTTCTCCCATGGAGCCCTGGCAGAGGTCCAGATGGTTCCAGGATGGCTCTTTTCACTGAGCCCAGTCCCCCCGCCAATGCCAGCGGGTGCCTTTGCCAACAACACCCCACCTTACGAATAGCACCGAGGAGGCAAAATAACTGGTTGAATATGCCAGCAATGGAGAGGAGGGAGAGAAAAGGAATAAGGGAGGGTGGTGGTGAGCTTACAAAAGGACACAACGTGTGAAAAAATACTTTTGGTGTGACTTGGATAAAATATGGGCGTTATCTTTGTCCTTTGTTTTTGGAGGAAATTGAAAAGCGCCTACAGTCAAACCGTAAAGCAGTAGTAATCAGAAATCAGACAGCTTTTGTTGGCTAATTTGGCTTTTAATTGTGGTGGTAGAAATAAAACAACTCCGCAAACCATCGGCTACCACGTTCGGTCAAAACTTGCTTTAGCCAGCCTCTCCACCGGTCATGGTAGGGCTAACTTCGCTCTTTTGCGACCAAATAATATGCCCAGTTCCGTCACCGAACTGGCGTTTTCCTTTGTTAGCCTTTCGTGCCACTGTAACATTCCTGCATTTTTCGTCCGCGGAAACAGATTCCTGCCGCACACGTAAATATGAGAGAATCCAGGTTTCCGGGATTCGAGGATTCCATGCCAATGCTGTGATGAAGAGGTTGCATTCCAGACTTTTAATTTCTCCCAAGTGGCATTGTCTCTCTCTATCTATCTCTCTCTCTCTCTCTCTCTCTGTCCCCTCACACAGGCTGGCAGACAGTCCGGCACGAGGCGAAGGTTGGCGCTTTCTACTGGTGCCAACTACGCTCTGCTCCACCGCAAAGCATCATGGGATGATAAGTCGGGATGAGGCGAAGCGGGGCGTTGTGGGGAGAGGTAGGTGGGATGGAGCAATATGGTGGTGGTGGTGATGGTGGTCTGTAGTTTTATAACCATTGGAAAGAAGAGGTGAGTGAGCCTTGAGCTCTTCTGAGTGAGAAAAAAAAATACATGACAAACAATTTTTTTTTTCATTTGGAGTGTTGTGGCTGAAAGTTCAAAACTAAACTTACTATACTATGTTTTTCTGTGAGTAAGAATAGCCATTGGTATATCTACACAGTCAGCGTATTTGAAATAGTTCCAAAAAGCTATTTGCAACGGGCCACTAGTAGTGAGGCATTAAAAGCGACGACTTTCGCTAGTTCAGCCAAAGCGAGACAGCATTAAGTGGGAAAACTGGGGGTTGTGGGCAAGTTTGTGCTAACGTTTATTCAGTGAGGGAGAAGGGGAGACCACAGACCGTCAGAACATTCATCCCCCATGCTTCCCATACAACGTGTATCCTAGCAACCATTTCTGGTTGCTATGGAGAGGACTCCCGCCCCATCACCCAATTGATCTTGACTGCTACAGTCAGCAAGATGGAGCTGCTACAGTATGGAATCTGAGGAATTGATCACTTCAGGAGGGACAGGGAAAGACGGCAGCATGCTACAGAATACTGAAGAAAATACAAATACACTAGGCTACAGGGAAAACCAAAGAGCAAACCGTGTTAGGGTAGCCTCTATTCCGAAACAAAAGCACGCGGATTCTTTCTCAGTTATGACTCCTTCTCTACAGTAGGCTATATCCTGACTGTCAGAGGCTACTACTATGATGCCATATGAAACCAAATACAAGCCAACCAGTCATTCCCTCTGCTGTCTGTCATCTGAAGCTAAGCAGGCTTGGGCCTGGTCAGAACCTGGATGGGAGACCATCTGGGCTACTGAGAAGAGACTGGGTCATATCAGAGATACTGACACCGTATAGGAAACATGACTTCCCTGCATTGACAGGCCAAATGTTGGTCAATAGCCTACATCAGAGAAATGACATTACAAGTTCCTTTCAGAGAACGAAAGTTAGGCAAGTGTGGGCTCCCGAATGGCGCAGCGGTCTAAGGCACTGCATCTCAGTGCTAGAGGTGTCACTACAGACCCTGGTTCAATTCAAGGCTGTATCACAACCGCCCGTGATTGGGAGTCCCAAAGGCGCACAATTGGCCCAGTGTCGTCCGGGTTAGGGTTTGGCCGGGGTAGGCTGTTGTTGTAAATAAGAATTTGTTCTGGACTGACTTGCCTAGTTAAATAAAAAGTGTGGCAACGCACAGTGTGTAGACATTCACACCACTATAACCTGTGTGCACTTCCTTCCATGAAGGCCTGAGGTTAAAGTCTGACTTAGGATAGTATTGCCACCCTGTCTGTCTATCCTAAAGCTAGGTGTTTCTGGTTAGTGCCTACAGGCAACAAGACCACGATTAGGATATATGCTGAGGATTTGAACCATCAACCATGGATAAGTCTTGTGCAGTACATGCGAAGCATCTGCTCTGCTGCTGAGCTACAAGCCTGGGCTTATATTCACAAAGGTTCTCAGAGTAGAAGTGCTGATCTAGGATCATTTCTCCCTTTTAAATCCTAATGAATATGATTACATGGACACGGGGACCTGATCATAGATCACCGTTCCTAATCTGAGATGCTTTGTGAAAACGGGCCCTTACACGTTTAGGACCAAGTCGGCCAGGAACAGGGTGTCCTTCTCGCAGTCCCCCTCCCCAACCCCCCCACGGTGACTAGGGGAGGACAGATTTCCGCCATGCGGTGTCTCCGAGCTGCTCCGACAGACGGCCCGGGAATTTACGACAGGGTGGAGCTTCTCATGCGCATAATGCACAGATGGGCCCCTGGACGCTGCAGTGGGCTGCAGAGCTCCCCAGAATGCTTTGGGTGTGGTGCTCAAGGCCATGCACTAAGCAGCTAGTTGGCCGGGAGGGAGAGGCGTGGGGGAGGGTTGACCGGACCTCAAAATCATCCTCTTTGCAAACTCAGGATTTGCAAACTCATTGCATAATCAATGCCAACAATCTGACATGTCATGTGTGCAAACTTGTGGTTGGAATCTTGAAATTGGTGATTATGCTTATTACAAAAACAAGTTACATAGACATTTATAGACACCATCCAAGCACATACTCTCATAAGCATTAAACTGACTCAAATGATCTCAAATGAATAGCCCCTAAAGAATTACACCCCAGTGGAGGGGAACGTTTGCAAAGGCTACTTTGTCAAATAAATATTTAGTCCATTATGAAACAGAGACCAAATCAAACAACACTTTCAATGATCTGGGGGCAAACTATGTGCATGATAAAGTAATACGGTAAATAGTTTGGGATAACTTTGAATTTAACTGATCACCATAAGGCGTAGCCTAATACGTCACAAAACTAGGCTCAGGACCACCCCTCATTGGTCGTTAAACCCATATGCCTATAGTTGAACCAGAGAGGTGAATAACCATATATTAACTTAGAAACGTCATATGACAATCATGGGAAAAAAGACGTTAAACCAGTGTGTGCATCGTCATCTGACTTTGCTGTGCCCGGAGGACTTGTAAACAAACATCTTGTGCGGCACGATGTAGTTTTACGAGAGACGTGTTTTCATTTACCTGCCACGACCATTTTTTCCTCCCTTCCTTTCAAAGCGCGGTCTTTGGTGGGCATGGCTGTCGTGTCTGCCATGTCTGCGACAGCGAGTGACACAATAAAAAGAAGGCGCCAAGCGAGAAGCAGTTGTGCTTTAGCGAATAACAGTAAACATAGTTTCTTCTGTACTTTGACAGTCTCCATGGCGCTGCGTCGCGCCGCTGTTGCGTTGGGATATGGGAGGAGTAAAACGACAGCGAATGTCCATCAACATGAATATTCAACGTGCGTGCGGGACGTCGTGCACTGAATAATAAATAGGCAGGGGTTAATATGACTTTGGCACAAAAGCCTACAGTGCAGTGTGTGCGTGAAATAAATTAAATTTAAATAAATATCCACATTAAGAACGCCGTTCAGCATGCAAATGAGCTTTTCACCATCCTCCATCGCTCATTCTGGGGGTTAGTTCAGGGCGGTGCATCTGTTTAAATGCAGCAGAGGGCAAAGGCAGCCTCTATTTTTTCTCTTTGGTAATTTCCAATCAAGTAATTCATGTGTTTTAAACAGTGGTAGAAAACGTGGAAGAAAATGCAAGGTAATTCAATTTAAATAAAGTTTAGGTCTATTATTGCTCCGCAGACCCAACATTTTCCAGATTTGAATGCTCAACCATTTTCCTTTTGTTTCAAACATTTCATTCACTAGTCTGTGAATCCTCCTATATTTACCTAAGAATCGTCACAGAAATGTTTGTGCCATTTTGTTTAGGAGATTGGTGAAATAATCTGCCATATTTGAGTATAATAATCATGCATTTTCTTCCACTGTTATAGTTTAGGTTTATTATTGCTCCAGTGCCGGTACCTGTGTTTAGTGTAAAGTGAATTGGATCGCTGGCAAAAATAAATCCTTTTGTAACAGACTTGTTGTAACATGATCTCCATTTTGTGGATGAGGATATGGCCACTTTGATGTTTCTACTAGGCACAGGAAGTTGAATTTAAGTTTGTGGCCAGTGGGTTTCTCTCAAAAACAAGGGGATAATGGGTAAGGGAAGGATGTGTGGTTCCTCCCTGCTCACCAAAACGGAGGAGGAAAAGACCACCATCAGACCCATTTTGATGGTGGTAAGCAGTCTTAGCCACCCTTTTTTTGTTTAGAAACCAAGAGCTCCGAAACTGTAGTATGCTTTTTGAGATTGGACACTTTGTCAATTTTTTTATTTTTATTTCACCTTTATTTAACCAGGTAGGCTAGTTGAAAACAAGTTCTCATTTGCAACTGCGACCTGGCCAAGATAAAGCGTAGCAATTCGACACATACAACACAGAGTTACACATGGAATAAACAAAACATACAGTCAATAATACAGTAGAACAAAAGAAAACAAAAAGTCTATATACAGTGAGTGCAAATGAGGTAAGTTAAGGCAATACATAGGCCATGGTGGCGAAGTAATTACAATATAGCAATTAAACACTGGAATGGTAGATGTGCAGAAGATGAATGTGCAAGTAGAGATACTGAGGTGCAAAGGAGCAAGATAAATAAATAAATACAGTATGGGGATGAGGTAGGTAGATAGATGGGCTGTTTACAGATGGGCTATGTACAGGTGCAGTGATCTGTGAACTGCTCTGACAGCTGGTGCTTAAAGCTAGTGAGGTAGATATGAGTCTCCAGCTTCAGAGATTTTTGCAGTTCGTTCCAGTCATTGGCAGCAGAGAACTGGAAGGAAAGGCGGCCAATGGAGGAATTGGCTTTGGGTGTGGCCAGTGAGATATACCTGCTGGAGCGCGTGCTACGGGTGGGTGCTGCTATGGTGACCAGTGAGCTAGGATAAGGCAGGGCTTTACCTAGCAGAGACTTGTAGATAACCTGTAGCCAGTGGGTTTGGCGACGAGTATGAAGCTAGGGCCAACCAACGAGAGCGTACAGGTCGCAATTGTGGGTAGTGTATGGGGCTTTGGTGACAAAGCGGATGGCACTGTGATAGACTGCATCCAGTTTGTTGAGTAGAGTGTTGGAGGCTATTTTATAGATGACATCACCGAAGTCGAGGATCGGTAGGATGGTCAGTTTTACGAGGGAGTGTTTGGCAGCATGAGTGAAGGATGCTTTGTTGCGATATAGGAAGCTGATTCTAGATTTCATTTTGGATTGGAGATGCTTAATGTGAGTCTGGAAGGAGAGTTTACAGTCTAACCAGACACCTAGGTATTTGTAGTTGTCCACGTATTCTAAGTCAGAGCCGTCCAGAGTAGTGATGCTAGACGGGCGAGAAGGTGCGGGCAGTGATCGATTGAATAGCATGCATTTAGTTTTACCTGCGTTTAAGAGCAGTTGGAGGCCACGGAAGGAGAGTTGTATGGCATTGAAGCTCGTCTGGAGGTTAGTTAACACAGTGTCCAAAGAGGGGCCAGAAGTATACAGAATGGTGTCGTCTGCGTAGAGGTGGATCAGAGAATCACCAGCAGCAAAAGCAACATCATTGATGTATACAGAGAAGAGAGTCGGCCCGAGAATTGAACCCTGTGGCACACCCATAGAGACTGCCAGAGGTCCGGACAACAGGCCCTCCGATTTGACACACTGAATTCTGTCAGAGAAGTAGTTGGTAAACCAGGCGAGGCAATCATTTGAGAAACCAAGGCTGTCGAGTCTGCCAATAAGAGGGCTGTTGAGCGTGAAAAACCCAGCAGTGCTGCAGTTCGTGACACACTTTAACCGGTGAGCCTGGCACCTACTACCATATCCTGTCCAAAGGCACTTAAATATTTTGTCTTACCCCTTCAACCTCTGAATGGCACACATATACAATCAATGTCTCAATTGTCTCAAGGCTTAAACATCCTACTTTAACCTGTCTCCTCCCCTTCATCGACACTTATTTAAATGGATTTAACAAGTGACATCAATAAGGGATCATAACTTTCACCTGGATTCACCTGGCCTGTATGTCATGGAAAAAGCCAGTGTTCCTAATGTTTTGTACACTCAGTGTACATACAGTACCAGTCAAAGTTTGAACACACCTACTCATTCAAGGTTGTATTTTTATTTTTACTATTTCCTACATTGTAGAATAATAGTGAAGACATCAAAACTATGAAATAACACATATGGAATCATGTAGTAACCAAAAAAATGTGTTAAAGAAATCAAAATATATTTTAGATTCTTCAAAGTAGCCATCCTTTGCCTTGATGACATCTTTGCACACTCTTGGCATTCTCTCAACCAGCTTCACCTGGAATGCTTTTCCAAAAGTATTGAAGGAGTTCCCACATATGCTGAGCACTTGTTTTGCCTTCACTTTGCGGTCCAATTCATCCCAAACCAACTCAATTGGGTTAAGGTCAGGTGATTGTGGAGGCCAGGTCGTCTGATGCAGCACTCCATCACTCTCCTTCTTGCTCAAATAGACCTTACACAGCCTGGAGGTGTGTTGGGTCATTGTCCTGTTGAAAAACAAATGATAGTCCCACTAAGTGCAAACCAGATGAGATGGCGTATTGCTGCAGAATGCTGTGGGAGCCATGCTGGTTAAGTGTGCCTTGAATTCTAAATAAATCACTGACAGTGACACCAGCAAAGTACCCCCACACCATCACACCTCCTCCTCCATGCTTCACGGTGGGAACCACACATGCGGAGATCATCCATTCACCTACTCTGTGTCTCACAAAGACACAGCGGTTGGAACCATAAATCTCAAATTTGGACTCAAGGACATGACAACCAGTTTCATCATAGTGCTTGATGGTTTTTGCGACTGCACTTGAAGAAACTTTTAAAGTTCTTGACATTTTCAACATTGACTGACCTTCATGTCTTGAAGTAATGATGGACTGTCGTTTCTCTTTGCTTATTTGAGCTGTTCTTGCCATAATATAGACTTGGTCTTTTACCAAATAGGGCTATCTTCTGTATACCAACCCTACCTTGTCATAACACAACTGATCTGCGGAAAGAAATTCCACAAATGAACTTTTAACAAGGCACACCTGTTAATTGAAATGCATTCCAGGTGACTACCTCATGAAGCTGGTTGAGAGAATGCCAAGAGTGTGAAAAGCTGTCATCAAGGCAAAGAGTGGCTACTTTGAAGAATCTCAAATATAAAATACATTTGGATTATTTTAACACTTTTGAGTAGGTGTGTCCAAACTTTTGACTGGTACTGTATGTAGCCTACTTATGTAAGCGAATCATATCACATATGATTTACATATATCAAACTGCTCATGGAAGAACAGAACGTGTAGCAAGGCTATCCCTCATGTCCTCCACAAATATCATCACCACTCTCCATAACTGCCGCGATCCCTCTCTCCCCCCTCTCTCTTTTTGTCTGTCAGGGTGGATATGAAACATATAGGTAGGCTATGTAATCCACAAATAACATCACATCACCCCCTCCATAACTCTCTCTCTTTCTCTCTGTCTGCGATGGTAGATATTGAAGCTCAATCACCTGCGGAGGAGCTGAGGGGATCTGAGGGCTGCTCGGGGGACTTTGCGATGCAAATGCGAGGTAATTACCTAAAGCCAGGAGAGTGAGTGGAAGGCAGCCCAGGTTAAAATAGAGCAAGAAGGAAAAGCGACGGTGAGAGACGCGAAAGATTCACAAGCCTGTTGATGCTGACTGATTGGAGCACTCGGAATGAAGGGCAAAAATAGAGGGGTGTGGTGTAGGAAAGGGATTCACAGAAGATAGCTGTGCCTTTGTGTTTTAAGCCCATTCTTGTGTCTGTGCGTGTCCTCTTTTTCTTCTGCAAAAAAGATTAATGTGTTCCATGATTTTCCTGACTCCAGAGAGATTTGGTTAGTTGTCGTTGTGTGATTAGCTTCATGTATGTCATGGTTGCCATGTTTAAGTGTAATAGGCTGTATATGGAGAATAAAAGCCTTTGACTATGTGGCCATGTGCGGTTTGTATTCTATCACAAGAGGAAATGCTAGCTTGCAGTACATTTGATTCTTCCTCTGATCTGATCATGCTCACAAAATCTGGATGGATGGAGAGTAAGGGTAACTGTGTGTGTGTGTGTGTGTGTGTGTGTTGTCAGTGGTAACTTCCTTTAGAGTCAGCAGGCGCTCATTTATCAACCGTGCGTGCATTTCATGCAAAATGTTGGCGTATGTATAGATTCTAGGATTTGCGTGCGCCACAAATTATTGGGATTTCTCAAACTGTTGTATGCAACATGTAGGGGATAATCAACGAGGGGCTATGTACTCTATGGAAAATAATGAATGACAAAGAGTGGAACTGACCTTCCACAGAGTTGCATTATTTTCCAGAGAACACATACAGTGGAGCCCCAAGTTGATTATCCTTTTTATACCATGGCTATAATTTAACACATTTGCCGCTACAAATGTGTTCATTTGCCGGTAGAAACGTGTTCAACATCCACTGAAGTAGCTAGCAAGTTTACTAGAGTGGTTACCGTGGTAACCAAACAAACAGACTCGCTAGTTTAGCTAACCAAACGATCATTCCTAGCTTGCCATTATGAAAATCTAATTCAACAATGCCAATCATGCTTTTTTGCTTTCAAAAAGCAGCACAAACATAGAACGTGTAAGAATGAACTATAGATTCAATTCTACCGTGCAAATATACCATGCGTTATAGGGAAATAATGCACGCTCTAGAATGCCCTTCAAGCCAATCAGAAACAAGTATTCAACAATGCCATGGTAAATCCAAACCATATTATATTTGTGTGCTCATAAATGAGCACTAAAACCCTGCCTGGAAAACGCCCTCCGTTCACCTAACAAAAACACCTTAATTTACTGTATGATTTAGACATTTTGGAACTGGGCCATGTCTGTTTCTAAAATAAGCAAAGTTGATCACATTTCTGTAGAAGTGTGGGCAGAATGTTTCAATCTTTTTAATGTGACTTTTAAAAAAAACAAAAAAATGCATGCCGCCTATAGCAAATGCCAAATACTGGCCGCACATTCTGCGTGATTGACTGTCTATTCAAACAATTTAAAAGTGCTACAACCCACACTATGCAAAGTAATAATTGTTGTTCAATATTTTGTTTGTATTTCTATCTCCTGTCTTGGTATAGGCTCTTACCGTAGATGAAATAGGCTATGATGCCACACTCCTCTCTCACAGCAATACTGGAGCCTACCCATGCTGTCTAGGCTACTGGTCTATTTACTTTTGAGCATGCATGACTATTGAATGGGTGATGGATAAATGGTATTGTAACGACGGTCGTCAGGAATGGACCAAGGAGCAGCGGGTTGAGTGCTCATAATTAACTTTAATGAAAACACTTATGCAAACAAAACGATGGACAACGAATACAGACTTGAAGGCAAACGATAGCAATTCAAGTGACAACCTCCCACAAATTCAAACACACCCTAATATATAGGACTCTCAATCAAAGGCAACTAGACAACACCTGCCTTCAATTGAGAGTCCACGCCCCAATTAACTAAACATAGAAACAGACTAACTAGAAAGAACATAGAAATAGACTAACATAGAGCAGTGACCAAAAAACCCCAGAATACATAAATCAACTACCCTCTACATAATACACACACCCCGAACCGCATAAACCAAATACCCTCTGCCACGTCCTGACCAGCCTACACTAACAAAATAACCCTCATACTGGTCAGAACATGACAGGTATCCTAATATTTGTTGTGTAACAGGAATAAACCAGTCATGTCAGAAAATATGATTATGATTCAGGCCCATATAATAAAACTCAAAGGAACACATGCTACTCTGTGATCTCCTTACCAATGGAAAATGCATCTGTTTTATCACTGGGCCTATGTTCTAATGTTTTATTAGCCTACCATTATTATAATTCCCGAGCATCAAACATTTCCATTTCCCTCAAAATAACAATATTTGCTTGCAATATTCAACCACGCATGGTCTGAGATTTGGGTGGAAATACGCACATTTCCTCTGCAAGATCAACATTGATAAATACCAACCTTTAGGGCAATACTGGCGCACGCAAGGTTTAAAGTATTTTTTGTGCTCATGCACCTTTGATAAATGAGGTCCCATGAGAGCAAAAAAAAACCACAAAAAAAACACGACAGCTGTTGTCAGTCAGAAGAAGTGGTTATGCAGATCTGGGCTGAGAATCAAAGAGATTACCAAATGGCCTGGTATAAACAAACCCACTGAACTCAGTGGCTCATCCATTCTGTTTGATTGCAGTGGTGGTTATATAAGTTGTAAAAAAAACCTAGCGTCTCATTGAGTCAAAACCAGGTTTGGGGTTATGTGTGTGTACATTGGTGCATGGTTTGGGGCATGTGAATTAGTGTGTTTGGTGTCAGATACTTTGTGAGCATGCTTCTCCATTTGATTATTAGTGAGACTACCTACAGTATGTGTCAGTCTAGGAGTGCATCCCAAATGACACCCTATTTCCTATATAGTGCACAATTCTTAGCTACTATAAAGGGAATAGGGATTGGGCTCCAGGTGTGTCAGAAACAGATAGGCCACTACTGCCATGCTTCAATCTTTGCCTCTTGACTCCACAACTGATTTTAATTAGCATTTGAAAAAAGCAGCAAACTGTTTGGTACTTTGGCGTAATTG
Source organism: Salmo trutta (assembly GCF_901001165.1). Lineage (NCBI taxonomy): Eukaryota > Metazoa > Chordata > Actinopteri > Salmoniformes > Salmonidae > Salmo > Salmo trutta. Next base: position 41,855,747 of record NC_042981.1, on the reverse strand, counting down.
TTGCTTTTGCTTGTCTCACACTGCTGAGGGCCTTCATTAAAATTATAACTCACCAATCACACCACCTCGCTCGCTATTTCTAAAGAGCTCTCCTCTTCCTGGGCAGGTGGGATTCAGGCACGGTTGGCACCAACAAACAAAAGAGAAAGAGAGAGAGAGAGAGAGAGAGAGAGAGAGAGAGAGAGAGAGAGAGAGAGAACTGGAGATAGGCTATTCAACACAAGGACGTACAGTATGTGTGAAATGGATCAGGGGGGGTGAAGGCCTTATCTTGTACATTGTTTGATCTGAATGTTTCACAGAGTCGAGAAACAGGAAGTGACCTATGATAGAGTGTGAGAGAAACAGGAAGCTATTTGAATGACAAAATAGGTACAAAGGAGTGAATTCTGGGCTCTGTCCAGCTCATGTGTAGTCTTAACTCTCACTTACAAGAAGTCAGTACATTCAGAAGCAGTCGATACAGGAAATGTACAGTAGTGGCACAAGGTCACCTTGTTGGTGTGACACGCGCATGACATCTCGCTGCCTGTTACATCATTGCTTTAAGCCAGGAGAGAGAGAGAGAGAGAGAGAGAGAGAGGGAAAGGGAGGGAGGGAGGGAAGTCTATGGCAGATCAAGATCACTATCCCCTACCAAGTAGCCTACAATCCAGCAAGTTTAGCCAACCGCTCACATCAACCGAGTATATGGTAAGGGATTGCAAGCATGCAAGAGTGCTCTGCACTTGTGTACAATGACAATGGGGCATAGCAAGTTACTATGGGCCTGCCCGGATCTATAGAGAGGGGGAGAGCCCATTGGCCCTCCCCAAACTTGAACCCAATCGACCCGTGCTAAGAATGGCCCGGCTAAGCCACTCTTGCCCTACATACACAGGGCAGATTACGCCCTGTGCATAATCCCACAGACACCAGAGGCATGTGCCACTGTCACCACTCCTCACCCTGCTGCCGACACACACACACACATGGACACAGGCACACACATATATACACACACATGGAAGCACACACACACACACGCACCCACCATACACACACACCAACACTCCCCCCCCCCCCCCGTCTCTTTCTTCCCTAGCAACTCCCTCCCCAGATAACCCGCCCTGGTTTTAACCTACAGGCTGGTTTCCTCACCTAAACCCTGCACGGAGCACCAGTACTGGGATTAGGGGTTAATCTGGACCTTGTGTCATCCAATATCCCATCCCTCCCTCCTCAACCCCATCCCTCCCTCCTCAACCCCATCCCTCCTCAACCCCATCCCTCCCTCCTCTTTGGAAAGAGGCTTTGGGTGAAATCCTTTTTAGTGACTCACTCCCCTCTCCTCACACAGACTCTGAGCCTGCTGTTAGGGTCAACTTTTCCTCCCAGGCCAAGCCAATCACTGTCCAGCTGACCCGCTCTAGTAGAAATCATACAGGACATGAAACAAATACTAGATCAAATACACACAGACCATGGGATTTTGTGCACAAACTATGATGATTGTGTGGTAAAATGTTGCACCAACTTAAATACCATGTGGGTTTAATACCACATGAGTGTGTGTGTGTGTGTGTGTGTGTGTGTGTGTGTGTGTGTGTGTGTGTGTGTGTGTGTGCGTGCGTGCGTGTCTGCTTGTGTACACAATTCCGATGGACCACACATACCAAGGAATTTCAATGGTCTAGAAATTCCTCCTGCACCCAAACTGCCCAACCCCCAGCGCCCATTACCCATCCATCCTTCCATGCTCTCTCCGTACGATCGCCCCTGGGACAGAGGAACCTGCTAGGCCTGAGTAAGAAGAAGGAAATGCACAGTGATGTGGAGAGGAGAAAAGAGGAGAAGAGAGAGAGGGAGCTACAAAAGACTATATCGTCCTTTTTGGTATTTTTGTCTTCGGAAATAAATTGCAAATTCACCCTGAAGCAGAGCTCCGCATTGAGTTGGTAGCGAGGGTGAGAGAGAGAGAGAGAGAGAGAGAGAGAGAGAGAGAGAGAGAGAGAGAGAGGATGTAGGCCAGTGTTTTTGTGTTCAATTCTTTAGGGGCAGAAGAAGAAATACCCTTGAGCTTGAACACTCATAGTAAAAAATGAGAGAATCTCTATAGTGGAATCCCTACAGAGAGGGGGAGATGAAAGTGTATCATAAAATACTAATGGATTGGGCTCATCATACCAATGCAGCAAAACAGTACCAATCAAATGCAGTTGACACCAAAGACATTCCAAATCCACCAGCTCAGATGTTCATACAGTATAGCGAGATAGTTTGTGCAACTACCGTTATTGAGAAGTAGGAAATGACAAACATATGGAATACTTTGAGGAAAAAGCAGAGCGAGCGATAGGACAAGGGAGGAGAGGGATGAGCATGGATGGACAGAGAGAGATAGATAGTTAATGGATGAAAATTATTTGCCGTCATGTGGAGTCTGATTCCAATCAATCAGGGTCGACCGTGTCCCCAGTGCCCTCTCCGCTTTTCTCCTCTCCTCTCCTCAGGACTGGTAAACGGTATAGTGGAAGGAGCCTCAATCTATCACACACACATGCACACACACACACACACACATTCGCACACACACAAACATGCACACGCGAGCATGTACAAACGTACACACACGTGCACAAACTCACACACTGTACAATCACACACACATGCATACACACACGCACACGCACACACACACACACACACACACACACACACACACACACACACACACACACACACACACACACACACACACACACACACACACACACACACACACACACACACACACACTCACACACACACACAGAAAAATAAACAATACTCATCCTAACAGTAATAGACACATGCAGCCCTGTGCTATAGACTGCAGCATATGCCTCATTCCCCCAGTGCATGATTATTCACACATGCATGACACGCATAGTGATGGTACATGCTCACATGACCACATCTTCTGCACAATATCCAGTAGTGGATTCAGGTATTTCAGGCCTACTACCGTATGACTGTACAGTACATCCCCTTCATTGCAAGATGCCAAAATACACAATCGCAGGGTGAAACTGTACCATCCCTGTGTGATTGGTAGATACTGTACACTCTGGTTTTGTTTCTCCGCCACCTATCACACCGTGACATTCATTCATATCTGTAGCTAATAAATGATATATACAGTAGGCTTTTGTTTTGGTTTAGTCAAGACATGCCCCGTGTCGCTCTAAAATTAGCCTAGTAGAGCATACTCTTGAACAATATAGGCCTACTATATTTTAAAAACACATTAGCATACTTGAAAACCACTGTCGGTGGTAGCTACTGGCAGCATACCCAGCGCTTTTATGTTATGGCTTTTTAAAAACGAACAGTAATAAAAACAGCATCTCCAATACCAACTGGTGCAGACCTAACTGAGTTATCAATGTTATGTGGGCCATTGAATTAAGCGGCGCTTATTATTAAAAAATTACCACTTTTCTTTCTGCTTCACTAGGCTGCAAAATTGATTTACCTTATCCCCACAATCACGATGACATATTGTTATTATTAGTAGTAGGGACGTTATTCTATGTTTAACTCAGAGAAGACATCCTCCATGAACCATGTATTGTAATTACAAATGTTATACATACCGTTTTATGGAAAAGGTATAATGTATTGCCTATGCATAACAATGTAAGCTGTAATTGCACAACAATTTGTAGATAATATATGCCATTTAGCAGACGCTTTTATCCAAAGCTACTTACGTGTATGTGTGTGTATGTGTGCATACAGTACATTTTACATATGGGGGTCAGAGAAACCAAGCCCACTACCTAGGCTTTACAAGCGCCAGGCTCTACCAACTGAGCTACAAAGGACCAGACAAACAATCGAAAATGTTATTTCAGCATTTTGAAAAAGCTGATAATACATTTAAATGATTAAATATGTTTAAAAAAAAAATAACATTCAGCACATAATCAAATCCTGTGCATTTGTCAATTTTTTTACACAGATTCTTTAATATTATGTAATTACACTTGTGCCGATAATATCAATAACCTTATAATAAAATCAATTATTGGCACAAATGTAATTCCGTATGATATTGTCCAGCAGAATAATACTGAATAATACGTGAAGATTAGAAAATGGTGCAAAATCACAAGTAGGTCACTAAGCGATTTATTTGAGAAAAAGAGGGGGATGGAAGAGAGAGGGGGGGGGAAATTGGGTCATGCTGAATGCAGAATGATGCAGAGGCAGAGAGAAGTTTGGGGAAGCTCTCTCAGAGATGCGATATGTGTCAGTCAAGCGGTTGGTCCCCCCTCAACATCAGTGGTGTGTATTCGATAGGAACCAAACTAAACCGAACAGAACAAAACCAGGAGGGATCTACCTCAACAGAAACTCTCGATCTCGTAGCAAAAGGTTTTCCATTTTGAAACATTTTGCTACAGCCTGCATTATTGAAGACACCCCAGTATCCTCTCTGAGCGTTGTGTGATTGGGGAGGGGAGGTCTTTCTCACCTTAATGCAGGGGAGAAGCTGTGTAAGATTTAGCTAGCTGTGTGGAGACCATTTAGGCCACTATAAGCAGATACGGATGCTATAATCACCAGCTCCAAACTGGTAGTAGTGTAGCCTATTTCTACTATCTGGTGTCTGTATTGTATCTTCATCTTTTTCTTCCATGTTAACAGTGAATAGCTTTAAGAGTAAAACCCAAACCCAAGTGGGACCAAGTGGCACATTAAACTGTCCTCTAAAAATATTTACTATTTGATAAGTACGAACGCACACGCACACACACGCACACGCACACGCACACGCACACGCACACGCACACACACACGCACACACACACACACACACGCACACACACACACACACACACACACACACACACACACACACACACACACACACACACACACACACACACCACTCAGTCAGTCTGTAACTCTAGTGCTCTCGCTAATGAAACTGAAACTGATATTCTGGTCATTGGAGCACATCAGTGTCTAACCCACTGAGAGTCAAGGTCATCGATCTGTCCACAATGAACGGCTCTATCACGCACTGGAATTGAAATGAGTGTGCGCACGCACACGCACATACGCACATTAACATACGCACACACACACGCACACACTATATCAAAACTGAAAAGGCATAGCTATTTTCCCCTGTTTGATACAGATTGAGGCTGCTTAGCTCTGTAGTTAAAAATACAATAGAGATGCGTCTCCCGTTCTAGTGTGCTTGTTTAAATCAGTGAAATCTTCAACACTATGTGTATGTATGTCATTGTGTGTGTGTGTGTGTGTGTGTGTGTGTGTGTGTGTGTGTGTGTGTGTGTGTGTGTGTGTGTGCGTGCGTGCGTGCGTGCGTGTGTGTGTGTGTGTGCGTGTGTGTGTGTTTACGAGGAGCTGTGTGTGTGTGTGCAAACAGAGCTCACCATGAGTAGGCGGTGCACACGCGTGTTCGTGCTCCAGCAGACACAATACCACATGCTGCCATCAGCCATTTTGCCGAGCTGCTCTATGGCGTATGCCAGATAGAGGAACACGGCTACTCTCACCTCCCCCCTCCTACCGAACTGCTCGCTTCAAACACACAAACACACATACAGTACACACACACTTCACACATGCTTTATTCATACATACACACACACACACACACACACACACACACACACACACACACACACACACACACACACACACACACACACACACACACACACACACACACACACACACACACACACACACACACACACATTTACATTCTGCACACACACTC